>NC_133666.1:99584647-99694792 GCF_037893015.1 Macrotis lagotis
GCACATTATTTTGGGGAATCAATGGACATGGTCAGTGCATATGTATATCAAAGTTTATGAAATAAAAAAATTGATAGCAAAAACCTTCACAATCACTGTAACTACCGTAAAAAGCTAATATAGGGGAAAAATATCAATGGCTTCTGACCTGTATATATTCTCATACCCCCCAAAAACTTTATCAAATCATGCATTTACATAACAATAGACAGAATGAGATCAATCAGAAAGGTAGAAGAACCAAGATAAAACAGTAAAAGCAGTAACACAAAAGTCAAAGGAAAAAAATATATATGTAAGGGAGCAGATGTTTAACATTGTCAACACTGCAGAGAGAATAAAGACTAAGAAAAAGTAATTAGATTTAGTTGTTAAGAGATCATTGGTAACTCTAGGAGAGTCATTTAAATGGTGTGACATGCTTGAAAATCATATTACACGGGTCTGAAAATTTGAGACCAAAAGAAAAACAAGTATAATTTTTTCCCTTAAAAATTTGAATGAAATTATTAGAGAAATGTAAATTAAAATATCTCGGCACCACCTCACACCTCTCAGACTGGCCAATATGACCAGAAAGGACAATGAGAAACATTGGAAGGTATGTGGGAAATCCGGGACACTAATACATTGTTGGTGGAGCTGTGAACTCATCCAACCTTTCTGGAGAGCAAAACATCACCTATACAAAAATGTTCATAGCAGCTCTGTTTGTGGTGGCAAAGAAATGGAAGCTGAGGTAATGTTGCTCAATTGAGGAATGCCTTAACATGAAAACAATGTAAACACTGGCGAATTGCCCTCTGTGGGGGGGTGGGGGGAGGGAAATAAGATTGGGGAAAAATTGTAAAACTCAAAATAAATAAAATATTTATCATACAAAAAAAAGAATATTCATTGTAAAAATTGCTTCATAATTTACTATATTTTTTTATCTTGGTTACAGTTGTTTTGTTTGTACAAAAGTTTTTTAACTTAATGAAATCAAAATTACCTAGTTTGTTTTTAATGATGTTCTCCCTCTCTTCCTTGGTCATAAAGTCCTTCCATTTCCACAGATCTGTCATGTATACTAAACCTTAATCTTCTAGTTTGCTTATAATATTGCTTTTATGACTAAATCCTGTATATATTTTGTTCTTATCTTGTTATAGGATGTGAGGCTTTGGTCTAATCCAAGTTTCTCCCATTCTGACTTCCAATTTTCCCAACCTTTTTTATTGAAGAGAGAGTTTTCATCCCACTAGCTGGACTCATTGGGTTTATCAAACAGCAGATTACTGTAATCATTTTCTGCTATTACACCTAGTTTATTCCATTGAATCCACCACTCTATTTCTTAGCCAACCCAGACAGTTTTGATGACTGATGTTTTATAATATAATTTTACATCAGGTAGGACTAAGCCACCTTCTTTTGCACTTTTTTTCTTTGAATCCCTGGAGGTTTTGCCTTTTTATTCCTCCAAATTAATTTACTTACAACTTTTTCTAACTCATTAAAGTAACTTTTTGGAATTTTGTTTGATAGGGCACTAAACAAGCAGTTTAGTTTTGGTAGAATTGTCATTTTTATCAAATTAGCTCTACCCATCCATGAACCCAGTTATTTAAATCTGAATTTATTTGTGTGACAAGTGTTTTGTAATTGTTTTCAAAAAGTTTTGAGTCTTGAAACTTTATTTAATTTGCTAATATTTTCTAGTAGTTTTTAGGTGATTTTTTTGTGATTCTTTAGGTGTAACATCACTTCATCTGCAAACAGTGAGAGTTTTGTCTCTTCCTTCCCAATTTTAATTTCTTCAATTTCTTTTTCTTCTCTAATTGCTGAAGCTAACATTTCTAATATGATATTAAATAGTAGCGGTGATAATGGACACTCTTGTTTCACCCCTGATCTTATTGGGAATGCCTCTAGCCTCTCTCTCCCCTTTGAATATAATGATTGTTGATGGTTTCAGATAGATACTGCTTATTATTTTAAGGAATAATGCATTTATTCCTTCACTCTCCACTGTTTTTAGTAGGAATGAGTGCTGTATTTTGTCAAAAGCTTTTTCAGCATCTATTGATATAATCATATAATTTCTGTTGTTGATATAATTAATTATCCTAAAAGTTTTCCTAATATTGAACCAACTCTGCATTCCTGGGATAAATCCTACTTGGTCAAAATGTATTATCTTAGTGATAACTTGCTGTAATCATTTTGATAATATTTTATTTGTTAAGATTTTTGCATCTATATTGATCGGGGAGATAGGTCTATAATTTTCTTTTGCTGTTTTAGCTCTTCCTGGTTTAGGTATCAGAACCATATTAGTGTCATAGAAAGAGTTAGGCAGAGTTCTGCCTTCCCCTATTTTTCTAAAGAGTTTATAAAGAATTGGAGCCAATTGTTCTTTAAATATTTGGTAGAATTGGGCGGCGCCAGAATGGAGCTCAGTGTGTCTCCATCCCCACAGGAGGAGCAGGGCAGCCAGGGGCCCCACAGGGCCGGGCCAGGGCCGGTGACAGATGGGCCTAGGAAGGGAGAGGCAGCAGCAGTGCAGGTGGCACAGGCGGCACCATGTCATCCCCCAGCCTGGGCAAGTGGTGGATGGACATGGACGTGGTTAAGCTATGGCACTCTCCTTTGCAGACAGCCCAGGGTTGTCCCTGAATGTTGCACTGGTGGAATGAGAGAGTCCTTCAGGGTTGACCATCACTCCAATGTTGCTGTTAAGGATTCATGAATAAAATTTTCCATTCCAACATTGATGAAGTTTCAGGAACTGTGTGTCTAGATGTAATTAATCAAACTTGGACAGCTCTGTATGATCTTACCAATATATTTGAGTCATTCTTGCCTCAGTTCCTAGCCTATCCAAACCCCATAGATCCTCTAAATGTTGATGCTGCAGCCATGTACCTTCATTGACCAGAAGAATACAAATGGAAAATTAAAGCAGAATTAGCAAATGATCCTCTCTGATACACAGAAAAGATAAACACCATGCTGTCATTTGAAGAATGAGAGTTGTTGACACTGCTGTCAACCAGGCAAGAACTTGTCTTTTCTGATTCATAATGACGTTAGGGAAAAGAGGACCTTGTCTTTTCCGAGTCCCTGGATTTTCATGAGCCTCACACATTTCTGAAAGTAAGAGAAGTTGTTGGACTCCAGGATGAAAAACCTATGTCTGCAAAGTTCAAGTCCCATAGCCTCTGGAACCCTCTGGGGCAGATTGCATAATACTGACAAGAGCCTCACTCAAGTTCATATTTCCTCTAGTATCAGTGCCTTGGTACCATCTTACAGGTGTGATGCATTGTTGCTTGAGTAGCTAAGATAGGATCCAAGATAGGGTGTCCAAGGGTGCATCTCAGAAAGGTACCAATCCTTTGTTTATTGGATACTTTGTGGAAAGGCCCAGAATCTACCCTGCTCTACTGTCAGTAGCAAAGGAATGGAGAGATTTTTCTCTGCTTTGAGGAGTGGGAAGAATTCATGCATGTTCAAATGAAAATTTGGGGCTCTCCCTTGTTGCTCTCAGGACCCCAGTAAAGCCATATAGCATCCCAAAGAGTAAATACCACAGCCTCCATCTTACTGGACCATACCCTGAAGATGGAATCTCCATCATCATTAGGGATCGACATGTCAGAGGGTTACTTGTGCTACAGATGGAACCCAAGAAATACTTTCTGGACTTTGCCCATTTCCCCTAGACTCCCCCATTGTAATAGCCTACACCTATCAGATAGGCAACAGACAAGTAATTCCCCCAACTAGGATCTCAGCTATTCAACATTCAAGGACAGTCTGTGCAGGATCTGATTTGTTGACAGCAGATTCCCCCCATCTCTCATCCTCACTGGAGGGAAGAAAACCCAGCTGTGACATTGGCAGCTGTTTCACAGACACCTCTACTTGGGAAGCCAGATGAAATTTCTGCTGGAGGATATATACTTCAGATATTACTATCACCATTTTTAGGTGAAGATGCTGAAATTAAAAGATTTGGGAGTCTTGAAATAAAAGATCTGGCTTTATACAGAAAAAAAAATATTTGGTAGAATTCACTTGTGAATCCATCAGGCCCTGGAGTTTTTTTCTTAGGGAGTTCAATGATGGCTTGCTGAATTTCTTTTTCTGTGATAGGGTTGTTTAAGTATGTAATCTCCTCTTCATTTAACCTAGGCAACTTATATTTTTGTAAATATACATTCATTTCACTTAGATTGTCAAATTTATTGTCATAGAGTTGGGCTAAATAATTTTGAATTATTACTTTAATTTCCTCTTCATTGGTGATGAATTCAACATTTTCATTTTTGCTACCAGCAATTTGTTTTCTTTTTTTAATCAAATTGACCAGAGGTTTATCAATTTCTTTGTTTTTTTTTTCATAAAACCAACTCTTGGTCTTATTTATAAATTTAATAATATTTTGCTTTTGAGTTCATTAATTTCTCCATTAATTTTTAGAATTTCTAATTTGGTACTCAATTGGGGGTTTTTAATTTTTTCTTTCTATAGTTTTTTAGTTGCATATTTAGTTCATTGATTTCTCCTTTCTCTAATTTATTCATGTAAGCATTTAAATATATACTATATCACCTGACATCTAAATATCCATGGCCCAATATTGCATATGATTTTTATTGCATTGCGGTCTAAGAAAGAATTATTCTTTATTTCTGTCTCTCTTCAATTTATTATTAGGTTTTTATGCCCTAGTACATGGTAAATTTTTGTATAAGTGCCATTTACTGCAGAGAAAAAGGTATATTACTTTCTATCCCCATTCAATTTCCTCCATGTCTATCATATCTAGATTTTCTAACAATCTATTTACATCCTTAACTTCTTTCTTGTTTATTTTATGATTCGATTTATCTAAACCTGAGAGCAGGATGTTGAGGTCTCCCACTAGTAGGGTTTTGCTGTCTATGTCTTCCTGTAGTTCTTTCAGCTTCTCCTCTAAGAATTTGGATGCTATCCCATTGGGTGCATACATATTCAATATTGAAATCACTTTATTGTCTATGGTACCTTTTAGGAGGATATAGCTTCCTTCCTTATCTCTTTTAATGCTATCTATATTTGAAACTGCTTTGTCTGAGATAAGGATTGCTACCCCTGCTTTTTTTCACTTCAGCTGAAGCAAAACATAATTCACCTTTACTCTATATTTATCTCTCTCTGCTTCAGTTGAGTTTCCTGTAAGCAGCATATTGTAGGACTCTGATTTTTAATCCACTCTGCTGTTTGCTTATGTTTTAAAGGAGAGTTCATCCCATTAAAACTCAAAGTTATAATTACTCTTTTTTTTGCCCTCCATGCTATCTTACCTCTGTATTTTTCCCTTTTTACCCCCCTTATCTGTATTCCCCATTATTTTGTTTCTGAATATCACCCCTTCAGTGTATTTGCCCTCCTATATCCACCCCTCCCCTTTCTTTCCCCTTTAACTTTTTCCCTTTTCCCTTCCCTTCCTTATGTTAGATCCCCTTTCCCTGTCTCTGTCCTCCATACCTTTCTTCCCTTTTAATACTTGAAAGGTAAGAAGTTTTTTAAGTTAACTGAGCATGTGCGTCAGTTAACTTTAAGCCAAGTCTGATGAGAGGAAGATTCAGGTTTTTTTCTTTCCTCTCTTCTACCCCTCTATTACTATAGGTCTTTTGTACCTCTTAATATAATGAGATTTACCCCCAAACAATCCCCTTACTCCTCTCTGGCTAAGTGTATTCTATCTCTAATAGAGTTATGATTCTTGAGATTTATTAGAGATTTTCTTCCAAGTAGTGATACAACCAGTTTCATCCCATTGGGTAGCAGTTTCATGGATAAGTCATGCGTGCCCATAATTTCTGGCTAAGTATATTCTCTATGATAGAGTTACAATTTTTAAGAGTTATGAGACTATTTTCCTATGCTGGGATATAGCCAGTTTCATCTTATTGGATAGCAGGTTTTTTTTCTTTAATCCCCCCCTTTTTTTACCTTTTCATATGTCTCTTGTATGTGTGCATAAACCCATACATAAAATCCTGTTTGATGTTATATTTTCTATTTAGCTCTAGTTTTTTCATCAGGAATTGTTGTAAGTCTTCCATTTCATTAAATGTCCATCTTTTTCCCTGAAAGAGAAGGCTTAGCTTTGCTGGATAGTGGATTCTTGAATATGTTCCAAGCCCCCTTGCTCTTTTCAATATCATGTTCCAGGCCCTTCAATCTCTTAAAGTTGATTCAGCCAGGTCCTGTGTAATCCTTCCTGTGGCTCCTTGATATCTAAACTGTTTCTTTCTGGCTGCTTGCAGGATTTTCTCTTTTATCTGATAGTACTGGAATTTGGTCACATCATTCCTTGGTGTTTTCATTTTAGGATCTCGTTCTGGAGGTGAGCAATGTATTCTTTCAATAATTATTGTGCCCTATGGTTCCCTGTTATCAATTTTCCATCACTAAATCCCTTTTTCCTCTTCAATGTTATTAGGAAGATCTATAATTCTCAGGTTATCCCTCCTCAGTCTATTCTTGAGGTCAGTAGTTTTGCTGATGAGGTATGTATTGTGATTTTAATGAGGTTTGGATTTGTTCTTGTAAATGACGCTCTCAGGCAGTTGAAAATGAAAGTATTTTTAATAATACAAGGAATAGATTGCTTACAATAATATTCTATATAGTAAATAATATATAGACATAAGAGAAAGAATTATTAATACTATAACAAAAGTAGAAGATAAAGAAAACATCACCAATTCGGGGGAGCACTAACTCCTAATCAGTTTGGCTGGATAATTCTGGTTCAACAGCCACAAGTCCTGAGTGGGAGAGTCACAGGCACAATGTCTTCTCCATGGGTAGGATTCCCTTTCCTCTACTTCTTCTCCTTCTTCTTCTTCTTCATCTTCATCTTCATCTTCATAATAATGAATGATTGGATTCTCAGGATATTTATTAGGGAAGAACAAAGGTTTTTTGCCAAATTCAATTGGAAAGGATCCCAGAATTCTTATCATGAATGTAGGAAGTCAGTAAGTGTTATGATATTAGGAAGATGTCATATGGGGCCGCAAGACACAACATAATTAAGGTCAGTACTGAGAGAATAGCCAGTTCTTTTCAGTACTGTTTATGTTCCAAGGAATGGCTAGGTCCTGGGACTCTAAGAACACAGTCAAATCACATAGGACATGTTCCAGGGGGGAAGGACACATTCTCATACAGGTTCAAGTGAACTTATTCATATAAGAATCTTAATTTCTTATACAGGTATTTTACAATTTCTACTATTTTTTCGATCTTTTGGTTTTGTTTAACAAAATCTTGTTGTCTCATGAAGTTATTATTTTCCACAGACTCCATTCCTTTTTTTTAGAGAAGAATTTTCTTCATTTAGCTTTTGGAACTCCTTTTCCAGTTGGTCAATTGTATTTTTGAAAGAGCTTTCTGTTTGACCAATTGAGGTTTTGAGAGAATTATTTTCTTTTTCCATTTGTCCAGTTGAGGATCTGAGAGAATTATTCTCATTTGGTATTTATCCAATTGTATTTTCCAATGATTTGTTAATCTTCTCTTAGGTTTGTTTTCCCAGATTTTCCAATTGATTTTTTGGCTTGTTTCTTTTTGCTAGGCAATGGGGTTAAGTGGCTTGCCCAAGGCTACACAGCTAGGCAATTATTAAGTGTCTGAGTTTGGATTTGAACTCAGGTACTCCTGACTCCAGGGCTGGTGCTCTATCCACTGTGCCACCTAGCCTCCCTCCAATTGATTTTTAAACTCCTTCCTTATTTCTTCATGAAAGTCTTTCTGTGCTGGAGACCAGATCATATTCTTCTCAGAGGTTCTAGGTCTCTCTGAGTTAGGGTCTTTTCCTTCCAAGAATTTTTCTATGGATCTTCCTTGCTGTGGGCCTTTCTGCACTTTACTAAGACCTTGAGTTGGGGAGGGGCTGGTTCACAGAATTTTGGTATTGGGATCACTATAGGCTTTATTTATTGAGTGTAATATCTCCAGCTGGCCAGTAGGGGGTGTTGGTTGCTTTCTCTGGAGTGTCTGTGACCTTGATTGAGGTCCTCTCCCTTGGCCTGGAGGGAGTGATTAAAGCTTTTAAATACTTTTGTCTTTAATCAGGCTGTACCCTGGGATGAGGTGATCACTCTCCCTATTGTCAGCTGAGGTGGTTCTGCTTCTTGGCTTTAGCCTGGGGCAGAAGTAGTCTGTAACTGTATTTGTTCTGGGAAGAGGCTTCAGCTGAAATGGAGGCATGGACTCTGAGTTCCTCCTGACCAGAGGAGTCCAGGGATGATGTCTTCAGCTCTCCCACAATGGAATTCTCCCACCAATGTCTCTGCTCCCTAGTTGACCCAAGCCCCTGGATCAACCAGGCTCTAGCCCCTCAGCTGGTCTAAGAGGTCCAGTTCTTAGGCCCTCAGACTCCCAGGCTCCAGTCCTGCAGCTAACCAGGCTAATCTGTGGTTAATCCAGGTTCCCAGGCTCTCCCTGGTCTGGTCCCAGCAGAGTAGGCCTTCTGTGCCTGGACTCAACCATGACCTTGGAAGACAAATCCTGAGGTATATGTTCTTTCTCCTGGCTTTTCTTTCTGAGTTTTGTTGATCAGATTTCTGTTAAGAGGTTTGTTTTATATGATATATGGGGGAAGATCAGGAGATTTCAGAACTGTGCCTGTCTTCTCGCTACCTTCTTGGCCCACCTGATTGTAGCTTGGATTAAAGGACCTTAATTGTGCATTAAATAAATCCTCAATTTTACTATGTGAGAGTACTGATGGTAGTCTTTAAAGAATGAGTCACTTTATAGAAAGATTTCCTAAAGAGATAAAATTTGACATTTGTGTAAAGGTCAGTGAATCAGAATTTATCCTTATCTGACAGTAGTTACTTCCTAATCCTGAGACATGAAGATACATTCCAAGCTCCCCTATTAAAAGATATCACTGTAATAGTACTGTGTTGAGTGAGGCAGGGTCATTTCCTTTGCACAAAAGTGATGACTTAAAAATCAGTTGTTATTCCCAACTCTGCTCCTGTAATAGCCTTATTATAGGCTGGCCATATTATTTCTTCTCTTCAGTGAGCAGAGTTCAGTATTTACCTTAGCTATGAAACTATATTACATGTAGAAGAATAAATAAATATATTTTCCTTTTCCACACATTAAAATGTTACCTTCCCTACAATATTTCAGTGATACATAAACATTTGCTACTCTGTTAAGAGCAGAAAAGAAGGCATAAAAGTAGTTTATTGTCAAACAACTGTAATTATAGGAATCCATTTGGTATCATTTATCCATATAGGAGCTCGAGGTGCTTTTATGTGGTTTTAAAATGAAGTTCTGGACTGTTAAATTTCTTAGTAGAAATTTAAATAGTCTCTAAAAGTTAAATTTGATAAGATTTTGGCATAATATGTACTAGGAAAAGCTGAGGCTGACAGATTGCTTCAGTTCTCATGGCTAAGTGCCATCAGACTTCCACCTTGGCTCCAATGGGGCCATTGCTATGAGCTCATGGGAATAAGATGGACCAGGTTATCTAATGAGGGATGAACCAATCTAGGTGGAAGTGGAGTAAATTCATTGAATCTGTGAATGTCCACTTATCTTCCAGCTTGATTAAGATCAGGAGAACCCTGTCTTTCTCCACACTCTCCCAAAATGGTAATATGTAACACAAGGGTAAAATATTTTACTGTTTAATGTATTGTGAAGTAGTAGCATAAAAATGCATCTGTGTGAGTTGAAGTCACTACAAATTCAATACAAGTTATCTGTATGATAATGACAGTAAAAACAAAATCTAAAAAGAATTTAGGCTGAATGGTGTTTGGGGGGGGGGGAATGTGATAATCACTCTGAATTGTGTCAATACCCCCTCTACCCCTGTGCTCAGTCCGGGTAGCTACATTTTAGGAGAGACACTGATAAACTGGAGACTATCAAAGGAAGATGATTATTATAGTAAAGAGTTTCAAGTTTATGTCATGTGAAGATGAACTGAAGAAATCTGGGATGTTTTTCCTAGAGAAAAGACTTGGTTGGGGGGTGGCTAGGTGGCATAGTGGATAAAGCACTGACCCTGGAGTCAGGAGTACCTGGGTTCAAATCCAGTCTCAGACACTTAATAATTACCTAGCTGTGTGGCCTTGGGCAAGCCACTTAACTCCATTTGCCTTGCAAAAAAAAAAAAAAAAAAGAAAAGAAAAGACTTGGTTGGGCATTGGGGATTGGAAAGATAAAGACATAACTTTTCAAGCATCTGAAGTACTCTTAGATTATTCTGTTTGACTCCAGAGTTCAACACTGGGAGAAAGAGGTAGAAGTTGCATAGAGACAACCTTAGATTCAATTTAAGGAAAAATTTCCCAATTTTTATAGTTATCCAGAAATATATTAATCTGCCTAGTGGCTTCCTCCTCCCTGGAGGTCTTCAAACAAAAACAGGAAAAGTAATCATTCTGAGAACCTTATTCTATGTTTAGAAATGTAAAATAAAAGCTTTTAATTGCTTATTTGCATGTGTTATAACTAGTATAAACATTGCATCTGCTATAGAAAAAATATGGTCAGATGCTTTAAAGCGCACAACTAAATATTGGTTGTTAAGCAATTGCTATAACTTTTAAAGGATATAAATTGAATTTGTCAAAAGGCATTTAATCAGTCTCTAGTAAAAAAAAATATAATGAGTCCAGTTTGGAATATATTCATGGGACATGAAAGTATAAGATTGGAGGAGAGAGACCTGGAAAAATAAATCTGAGATTCATCAACATAAAGATGATAATTGAATCCAAGAGTGCTGATAAGGTCAAGATGTGACATTTGGTTGTATTGACTCTCCACCATTCTCCATTTTCAACATTATTCTGAAGAATGCCCAGTCCTCAGCAATTTCCTCTATTATTATTAAATCATACTGATCTGTCTAGCCTCAAAAGCACAACTAAGGAGGCAGTAATATATGAAAATACTGTAGGACCTTTCAGGAACTTGGAAGCAAATGTAGATATTCAAAGTAAAAATATTTCTAAGTTGCTTATCCATTCTTGGAATATCCAAGATGGTTAGCACAGTGCCTGGTACATAATAGGCCTTTAATAAATGTTTATTGTTTGATTAAGTAGTATAATAAGAGAGGCACAAAGAAACACAGGTTCCCTTAGCATCTCCCTCCAGTCTCCCAATATTCAGATATAATCATTGATACTATTATAATGTACATTCATTTACTCCTTTCAAATTTTAAAGAAATTTTAAAATTTGTGCCACATGGTGTCCTTTGAGTTATTGTCACCATTTTAAAATGTGGAAGCTGAGATTGAGAGGATCCAAGAAACTTCCCCAATGTTACAGGACTATTGATACTTGAAAAAGAAGTCTTTCTAACCCCATGTTCAGAACTTGATTGATTAAATTACACCAAGTGAGGCTGAATAATGGAAGAAAATGAAAATAAACAGACATGAAAAAAATGAGCAAATGAAAGGAGAGTATACACACAAAGATAATGTAGAATTAGCAAATCAGTGAAAAAGTAGAAGGATTAAAGGAGATGGAAAAATTAAGAAAATTAAATATCCCATAAACTACATATTGAATGACCAAATGACATATTCACATACATTAAAAACTGACAATGCGAAAGAAATTACAATGCCTTAAAGAAAGTTTTACAAGATCAACCAAATGAAACTTAAAATATAAAAAGAGAGGAAATCATTCAAAAAAATTAAAACTATTACAGAAAAAATATATTCACAAAAGCAATAAATAGTGGACTTACAAAAAAATACCAAATATCACCATATGCAGAGATGCTAGAAATACAGGTTCAGAGAAATACTGAATAATGTATGGAAGACATCATGGCCATATTAGATAATGAGTTGACCTTGGAATCAGGAAAATTTCATGGCTCATGTATGACACATATATTGGCTATCTAATCCTGAGCAAGTTACTTCTCAAAACTGCTACAAAGCTCTTTAATCCTTTAAGTCAAGGAACATGTGCTGATCTAATTTGGTAGAGGGTATTTCCTAATATGGAAATATTTATAGCATGAAATCACAGAGCACATGTCTCATTCTCTCTCATAAACATAATAGAATCATATGTGCATGCATTTAGACATATATACACACATATGCAAATATGTGTTGGTATATATGCATGAATTCTCTAAAGTATAATACTCCATTTTATATCTGGTTTCAACTCTAAGGATAAACTCATCACTTCTAAACTTATTAGTTTCTGATTTAAACCCTCAATTGAGGGTTTTAATTGATTGATTTTATTGATTTGATTGATTAATGCCTCTGTTTGGAGGGCATGAAAGTAGCATCACTTTATATCTTTTGCCTTTACTGGTTTAAATCCATGATGCTCCAACATTAGGTATCTCTTGATGTAACCAACATTCCTGCATCCTTTTGTGTGTCATCTCTCCCTTTAGATAAATGTTTACTGAGGACAGGGATTGTCTTTCTTCTTATTAATTGTATCCTGAGTACTTAGAACAAGCATATGGTAAATAGTTAATATATGTTTATTGAATAGATATATGATATACTTATATACATCCATATACATATACTTATATATATGTATATATGCATGTACACATATTTACATAAATATATACATGTGTAGGTATATAATATATATTGCATATACACATAAATGTATATATTTAAATATACATGTATAGAAAATCAAGTTATACACCTGGCAGATTAGATCATGATGTAGTAATCTCAGAATTACTGAAAAGCAGAGAACTTTTTTAAAAAATTAAAAAGGAATAGAAAAACTATATTTTATTATTTTGGTCACTTCTGATAAAATTACTATATATATTTATATATTATGTATATACATATATATATATATATATATATATATATATATATAGAGAGAGAGAGAGAGAGAGAGAGAGAGAGAGAGAGAGAGAGAGTAAATCCTATGATTTAAGTATATGAATGAGATCTATAGAGGTGACTACATTTAAAGGTAAAGTGAATTGAAGAAACCCTTTCAAGGCAGATTAGCACTTGTGTTGCAATCTATATACCTAAACATTGACTTGCTAGAGACTAGCAAATCTCAAAGTGAATATATGGCAAAATTGGTACTTGAATGAAATCTTCCTAATTAAAAGACCCATATTGATAATTTTAAGTTTGATATGCACCAGTTAATGCTAACTCTTTAAGAAAAATAATAACTAACATTTATATACAACATTAAGGTTTGTGATGTCCTTTACATATGAAACCGGAGTGATTAAGGTATCATCCTAATCTACATTTCCTCTAGTGCTAGACATATCAATTTTGACTTCATGAGGATGGACACAGGCTTTGACATCCAGCTATGATATGTATTATTATCATTCCCTGTTAGGATCTGATGTTTCTCTGTGCTCAAGAATTGTGTCAAACATGATCGGCAATTGAATACTCTATATAAATTAGGTAAAAAGATCTAAGAGGAAAGTTCTGAGGTGGTCTCTTTGTTGGGACACGGCTAGCATCTTTTTGTTTCCCTTTTGATTCCAACTACCACTTGCAACAAGAGCATGTGCTTGCTTAATCATCCCTGAGACTGGATCTCAACTTCTTGGCTGGCTCTTCTGCAAATTATTTCTTTCCCCAATAATTCTCAAGGCTGATATTTTCAGTTCTTACAGATACCTCCTGAGTTCATGAAGTCAAGAAATCTTGAGTTCTGGCTGACAGTAGAACATGAGATTTTGGCCTTCTCAGAGGAAAACAATTGTCACAGTCATGAGACTCTAGTCAAGAGTTACAAGTCTAAGTCATACCTATAAGGCCAGAAGAATCAGATATTATGGGTTGATTGAGCAATACAGACCTATAATTGTTGTTAAATAATTTCTTAGCAGTTTCATACAGTATTTTTACATGTGTGTAAGTGCATATTTATGTGTATGTGTATATGTAAACACATATATACTCACATATATGCACATACAAGTATGGTTGTTGGTTAGCGTGTGTGTGTGTGTGTGTGTGTGTGTGCTTTAAACTTTTTTTGTAATGAAGGAAATAAATAGCTGTGTTATAACTCACATAACTTTCTAGAAAGAGTGTTGTTAATTCCTTTTAGGGAACACCTAAGATATGAGCTTTAGATTAATTATATTGAAGAGGAATGGAGGAATGTTGAGCCAGAGAATATGAAAAAGAATCAGAATTTCCTCTCTTCGAAGTCTGACTTTTGGAGGCCTAAATTTAGTCTTTTCATGAGTCTAAGGACTATGGATGCTTTGAGTTACTTGAAGTAACTTGAAAGTTCCTTGAAAATGAGGACAAAAGTAAGACTCAAATTCATACTCCACCATCTTACCAGAATCCCTCAACACAGGTATTCTTGATTCTCAGTCTAGCTTTATATTTTCTATACAGCACTTCCAATCAAAGAAGGAACCTAGACAGTTTTCTGGAAATAATGCATGAAAGAACTTTTCTCAACTTTTAAATAAAATATAAACTCTAGAGAAGTATCACATTTAGAAGTATCATGACACAGTGATAGAGGTTAGTCTTAGTGTTAGTAAGACCTGGGTTCAGATTTGCCTGATCAAATAACTGAGCCTCTCATTGTGTGAAGTAATCCAATATAACCAGAAGTCATAGATGGGTTGCTGATCAACATTGTTGAAGTCAATTTTCACAATTTTCACACTGAGCTTTTCCCATATAGATGAAGTCACAAATCTAGAACTAAAAATAAGTAACTGAATAATACCCATAGTTACATATTTATCTGATATATACACATATATATATGCATATATATGTATATGTATGTGTATATAGGTGGTGCAGTAGATAAGAGCATTGACCTTGGAGTCAGGACAGGAGTTTGAATTCAGTCCCAGACACTTGACTTTTACTAACAGTGTGACCTTGGTCATGTCATTTAACCCTGATTGCCTTCCATCAGGGACCATCTCATTGTCCTGATTCATATCTGGCCACTGGACCCAGATGGTTCTGGAGGAGAAAGTGAGACTGATGACTTAGCACCCCCTCGTGCCTATCCAATTCATGTGCTTGTCATGGCATCACCTACCTGATGTTGTGGTCTTCTTCGAAAACAAAGGACAAACATCATATATATAATACATATATATACACATATATATGTACATATACATATATATTCATATGTAGGTAGGCATCTGAAAAAAATGGCCAACAAAAATTATTTAAAAAACTATGAAAATAGCAAATAACTGGGAGCTAGTTATGTTTCATTTAGTAAAGCAAATAAAAAAGAATCATAGGGACTTTTATGTCAACATTGAATTTTCTAAACAAAGTATAAATATAACTTCTTTCAAATAAATAAAAGCTTCTAAAATGTGGTCGAATCAGTGTTTATTTATGTTTGCCAGGTTTCAAAATGACACCTTTTTAGCATAAATGAATTAAAGTTGTGTTATTTTTAAAATCAATTTAAAGTTGTTAAAGTATGTTTTTGGTGGACCAGTGTGTCTATCATATCATATATTGTTATAGTATATTGCTTCTATCAAAATGTCATTTTCCCTAGAATTTAGGACAGTTATTAAAGCTCTTTAAAACTATAAGTCATTGTATACTTTGAACAAATTTGATCAGATAGTAAGTTACAAAAGTATTTTGAGATAATTCTTTGTGATGTTTTACTGTAATATGTACATAAAAATTTTAGTGTAAAACTAAATACACCACATATCATTTTAAAGACATAAACATAAAGTTCACTTGTGGTTCTTGGAGTGGATAGAGAGCTGTTGCCTGAATATCATGGCATTATAGATAGAATTGGAAGGGATATTAGAGATTATCTAAATCAAATCTCATCTAGTGGCAGCTAGGTCCCACAGTGGATAGAATTCTGCGTATAAAGTACAGCTTTGTGACTTCAAATCTGGTCTCATACGTTCAAATCTGACCTTAGCTATGTGACCCTGGACAAGTCACTTAAGTTTGTGCCTCAGTTTCCCTACCTGTAAAATGAGTTAGAGAAGAAAATGGCAAATCTGTCTAGTATTATTGCCAAGAAAATCCCAAATGGGGTCACAATAGTCTGACACTAATGAACAACCGCAACAACAATCAAATCTCATTACTTTAAAGATAAGGAGATTGAGGCCAATATCAAGTCAAGAAAAAATTATTAAGCATTAAATATATTGCAGGAACTGAGCAAATCACTGTGGGCGGGGGTGGGGGTGGTGGTGGAAGGCAAGCAGGTCTTTTTCCAGAGGAGCTCACATAAGGAAGGCAATGCAAGGGAATTGCCGGGGCTGCCTTCCAAGTCATCGTCACCATCCAGTGAAAAGGAAAGGGGTATCAGGAAATTGAAGTTCATGATTATGGAATAGTAGGAAGTCCAGTGTTGTTGAATCATAGAGAATAAAGAAGGGAGAAAATTGAAAAATACTAAAACATTAGGAAGGGAGCGGGGACACAGGTAGTAAGTGGCAGAAGTTAGATTTGAAGCCAGATCCTGTTCAGTCATGTAGTAATATCAACATCCCCTATTAAAGGAATGGAAAGGATAAAAGTGCAAAAGTTTGCTTCCATATTCCCCAAGACAAATCTATCCAACCATTCTACAGATTCAGCAGAGGTTTAAAAACATATCATATTCAATATACCATGTCTAGTCTTCCCTTGCTTTTTATCATATAGAAATTGGACATAAAGTCCAGGGCTAGTAACTGTTGGCAGTGTCTCTTTCCAGTTTCTGTCATCAACAGAGATAAAGCACATATGATATAGAGGATCATACTTTCTGCAAAGGCATACCCTGGACAGAATTCTCAGCATGGTTACTGGCCCCACTGTATTCAATTATATTAGGTAGTTCCTCATTTGCTGGCTTACCTTCTGGTGTTATGCTTCTCATGCTTAGTGGGCTGACCTTCAAATAATATTGGGTCCATAATTGAAGTTTTTTAACTTCACAAAATCAATCAGAGATTCTGCTCTTCTGCCATTGCCTTCAGGAACCCAAAATTGCTTTCATACCCTGATGATATATCCTACTAGAATTATAGAATAGAATAAGTATTGCCAGCCCCATTTCATGGATAAGGTCTTTTCTAAAGCCACACAATAAGTAGAAAGGAGACTAAAACTCGGGTTTTCTTCCTTTTCTTATTGTTTCTTTTTTTCCATTATGTTATTTAGTTTCTGAATGGAGGGGAAAATATTGCTGCATTACTATAGCAAACAAACAAATAAAATTCTAGCCCACTAGGTTGAACAGGAATATCCTTAGCCCAAGAAGTTTAATGGGTGTCTGTGTGTAGGACTAGTCACTTTTTTTCAGTAGATACATTCAGAGAATTTACATGTATAAAATATTTTGAGTTTTCTGGAAAGAGCAGAGCTGGCTATCTAAAGGAAATTAATAGTAAAGAAAATATCATTTTTAAAAAATTAAATAATCTTTTATGTATCCTCTGAATTTCATAGTAATAGGTTGCTTTCAGAATAAAGTTATATGGTAGAAAGGGCACTAGACTTGGTCAAGAAGAGTTAGTTCCAATCCTGCTTCTGACAATAACCTCTTAACCTTGAACAAGTTGCTTTCTTCTCAGGGATTCTATTTCCTATTAAGCAAAATTGAAATTAATGTTACCTATCTTGCCTGAAATCTGCTGCACTGGGATATTGAACCCAAAACAAGGGGCTCAACATGATACTGAAGAAAAAAGATTGGGAGTTACAGATTGATTATATAAGTAACTTAATAATCAAAGTGATATACTCTCATCAAGACAGCCTAGGATGGTAGTCAACACTATTATTCAGATCTGTGAAGAGTCTCTGAAACCCCTATGGTAATTATAAAAATTAAAACAAGGTGGGATGAATTGTAGAGTGTATTAGTGTGAACTGGCTGATATTTTTTGATTTTCTCTGCTCAGCATTGGTCTCAAGTTCCAGACACCCGAGTGCCATATCAGTGCTTTTTTGGCTAGAGTCTCACACTTGCAAGGCTAAAGACTAGGCACATATAGTAATGGCCTGGTTTGTATGCTTTCTTTTGACTTTAATCTTAGTTTACATTATTCATGATTTTCACTGATAGACACTTTTGTTAGGGAACTCACATTATTCTTGGTTTTTACTGATTAAGAAATCCTCATTATGGCTTTCAGTAACAGGAACCCCCATAATATCTCTCAAGATTATTCTGTTGATCAAGTGAGATTATATAACATAACATGAAATCTGCCTAATTTAAAGTGCTACATAAATATCCATATTTATTATGATTGTCATCATCAACATCATTGGGGAGAATCTGTAGCATGCAGGTCATAATCTGGAAATTAAAGATAATTCATCATAAGCATTTCATTTGATGTCACCTTCCCTCCCCCAAAGCAGCATCAAGAGTAATATTCTCTAGGTTCAGAGAAAAGAGCTGTTTAAAATTCTTAAGGAATTCTATACTAAGAAATCCTATGTATCCAAACTTAATTTTCACAAAGCTAATAAGAATGGAAAGGAGCAATAAATTTTTTTAAGCATGTGAGAGACATTGGGCTAAGCATTTCAAAAATGCCATCTCATTTGACTCTCAAAACAATCCTTGGTGATAGGTGCTATCTTTATTCCCATTTCATAGCTGATGAAAAAATGAGATGGAAGTTGTGACTTTCTGATGGTTCCGCAGCTAGTAACTATCTAATATCAGATCTGAAGTCAGGTCTTATGGACTCCAGATCTAGAATAACTATCCATTGTGCTACCTATCTGCCTCCTAATAAAATATAAATCCCAAAGGTGATAGCCCCAATTTAAATTTTTTTATTTGATGTAAATATCTGACCACAACATGTTAACTTTGAAAAAATTATTAATGTTAATATATATATATTCATCAGCAAAAAATGAAACCACAGAGGTTAAATAAACAGCTAAGCAAAAAGAAAAATAAAAAAGAATAACCTTTAAAATGAATAAAAATATCTATTAAGTAAAATAAGCTCCTAGTGCCAGGTGGAGAAGATAGAACAGTGCTTTAAATTACAAAGCTGGAGAAAAGAACTGGCATGAAGCCATACAAGATGAATGTCAGATTGCAACCATACAATTTCATTTAATTATCAGCCCCAGCCTCATAGAATGCAGCCATCAGAAAGTGGATTCACTGTAGGAGGATTGAAGGTCTAGAGCAGATTTAAAAATGTTGTGACTGTCTTCTTAATGGCTGCAAAACCTGTAAAATACATTAGTTTTCAAGAGGGTGATTATGATTTGCTTTTTATGTGCTATTATGTCTAATTTGTTTTATGCTCCAGCAGAGAAAATTATTTCTGTCCTTTCAATTTATATGACAAACACAAAAGAATAATCAAGTGAAAAATATGATCATACTCAACTTCCCCATCTAAATGCATACCTTCTCCAGCATAAAGTTAGTGCAAATAATAACTCTGGACTTTAACTATGTGTAGTTCAATCCTCTCTAAAGAACAATCCTGAAAATAAATAATCTTCAAATTTAATGATGTCAGAAAGGGAAATTTTTTAAAAAATTAAAACTAGTTAATATGTGAAAGCACAATGACCTGACATGATAACTCTTTATGTGGAAACTGTTAGGGGTCTCTATGCTACCAGATCAACGAAGTTCCTATTCTTTAGATCTAAGTTTTGGTAATGAAGTTGCTTTGGAATTTATGGAGAGTAAATAATTCAACACTCAACTGGAGAAGGAGGTTGAGGGAAAAGCAGAACCATTGTGAAAGAGTATGCAAAATTGATTCTTGCTCACATCTCCAATCTTAGTTTTCCCTCCCTTATAGTCCAAGTTTTATGCAAAGCATTTTAAATTTAAATCTGGAAGGAAATTTAGAAATCATCTCATTCAGTAGTCCTCAATCTGTAGACAGTAGAATGTCTGAAAGTCATGGATTTTATTTCAAGTACTCCAGTCATATTTAAAAATATAAATTAATAAGTAAATGCACAGTAGCACTTCACTCACATTTACAAATATGTTAAAAAGCAAACATACCATATATAGATGTACCACTGTATTTCAAATGCATATAGAGTCAGTTCTGAAATGTAAATTATAGAAATTAATTGCAATGTATTACTGTAACTTTTTGAAATTCTTATCATGGGGAAGTCATCGAAGCAATTTTATAAATAAAAAGATAAAATACACTGATCATATGGTGGGAGTAAGGCGTAACTGTTGGATTGTCTCAATGCTGCATGATATTCAGACAAACTGAGGAGTGCTCTTCACATGTTGGGTAGACTATCATAGAAAACTAACAAGAGAACTCAGATAAGAGTCACAGAACATGGACAAGAATTGGTGGGCTGTAATTGTCATTGTTGGAAGGAATACTCAAACTGATAACATCATAGATCTAATTGAGTATTAGTATATTTGATTTTATGATGTGGCTAGAAGGGAAAGAAAATCTTTATAAGCACTATATAAATGTTATCTCACTTGATCCTCTAAATAACTCTGCAGGGTGTATTAACTTATAAAGTTAATCACTATCTGGGCTGTCTTGAATCTCAGTTTCCAAATCTGCAAAATGAACAAAATGATTTCTAAGAGGTTCATTTTCATCTTGAAAATGGCCTTGATTTTATCATTCTAAGATGTTTGAAAATAGGCTTGGCCTAAGATATTTTTAATAGATGATTTCAAGAAATGCAGATTTTAGAATTTTTTTAAATATCTTCCTTTAATTCACTTTTCATTTTAGGGGAGAAAGATCTAAAAAATCAAGAGACAATGGTTCATTGCTGTCCCTCATTTTAGATTAGTTTTTAGCCATTTATTTAATAAATTATATTTATTGAAACTTTAAGCTATACTCACAGTTTCTGTCTTCTGCTTATTCATTTTGTTATTTTTTGGTACTGACTTTACTTTTTCCATACTGAATAAATTGATGAGCTGAGCTGAAACAAAAATCCAATAAAAAAAAAAGATGTTCAAAATGCCTGCTTTCAAATGCTCTTGATTGAATGGTGCTATGTAAGATCATGTTATTCTTGTCATATCATAATACTTTTAGAAGTGTCAATGCTAGGAAATTGGATTTTTTTAAAAAAAAGATTATGAATTCTGGGATCAAATTTTGACCTTAAAACTTTTCTTGAAAGAAATGTGAAAAGTAACCCATATTCTATGTATTGCTTGACTAAAATTTTTTATGTCAAAAGCAATGTTAGAAGCTATTTAAATTCCAGTTGCTTAAATATTTCACAATTTTCAAAATTAAAAGTAGCAGGTAAGCTGATAAAAGAAAGCAATATTTATTTTAAATCTGAAAGTATTGACTGCTACTATTTTTTCTTTTTTTTTCTTAAAGAGATTTACTTACTTTAAATGGTGAAGGTCCAAATAGGGATAGGCGTTTTCTTTTTTTCAATTATTGAGTTAGTGAAGAAGAAAATTCCACATCTACATAGCATTTTCAAAGCACTTTTCTCAAAAGAAAACTGTGAGATAGGTAGGATAATATTACTGAGCTTAAAAGTAACTGTTCAAGGTAATATGCCCTTTTCAATATGCTGGATGGTATTCAAAAACCAGATCTTTCAGCTCCAAAAGTTATTTTGCCATTATACCTTGCAAACCACATCACAAAGCCACTGCATATGGTGAATAACTTTTCATTCCAACTACTTAATAAGGAATCTGAAAAAAAGCAGCTAGAGTAGAGTAGTAAAATGATTTATAAGGAGGGATCTTTCTAGCTTAACAGAAGAGATCCTTTATATATAAATGTGGGATTTTCATTGTGGTTCATTGTGAATCAAAACCAGAATGCTAATGGATCAGGGAATAATATGGCATGAGAGTACTTGTAATCTGACTCCTTGACATCTAGGAAGAGCTAGAGAGTGAGACTAGGTCATATGAAGACGTTATGACATTCAAAACACAATCTGACTTTTGCTGTGGAGCATGACCCTAAATTTACACAGGAAAAATAAAAGGATCTGCTTTTCTCTTCTCTCTCTCTTTTCAGTTCCTGAAAATGAGATAGATATTTTACTGGGCAAATATTGATCTAAGTAGGGTCCATTTTTTGATTTTTTTGACTTGGCATTTCATTTTGAGCAGGAATGGAATAAGTAATTTTTTCAGTTATTTTATTTTTTTATATTTTATATTTATTTTATATTTTTTCTGCAATTTCTATTGATTTATTGTAACTTTTCCTGATGTATTTTTTTCCTCTCTAAGGGCCTTTGCAGTTCTTTTTTAATATAATATTTTATTTTCCCCAATTATATATTCAAACAATTCTCAATTTTTTTAAAGTTTTGAGTTTCAAATTCTACCCCTCCATTCCCATTCCCTAAGACAATAAGAAATCTGATATAGGTTATATATGTATAATCACATAGAATATTTCTATATTAGTTGTTTTGTACAAGAAGATTAGAAAAAAGAAAAAAAGAAAGAAAAAAGGAAACAAAGAAGGAAAGACTACATGCTTCAGTCTATATTCAGACAGTATCAGTTCTTTCTCTGAAAGTAGACAGTATGTTTTATCATGAGTTCTTTGGGATTGCACAGTTTGACATTTTAAGAATTCTATGTCTCTAGCCATAAAGAAAGTCTTTTGGGAATTAGGAAAGGTAAATATTCAAATATTCTATGTCTACCTTTATTGCAATAATTCGATATTAGATTCAAATTTCCCAGAGAGAGAGTTTTTTTTTAAATTTATTTAGGGAACTACATCTATTTTTGAGTTAATATTTCTTGAGCTAGATCAATCATATTTTAGTTTTATATATAATGTTTTCTTATTTTAAATAATGATTTATTATTTCTATTTTAAGTAATGAATTTTAAAACATTAAACTATTAATCCTTCTACCCAACACTTCACTGAGCAAATTTTTAAAAATACTTTAAAATAATCTTTTATTATATATAAACGTAGTCTGGCAAAATAAATTCTCACATTAGTTATTTACCCACGATCATTCATTCTTGTCAACTCCATTAGACTATAAGCTCCTTGACAGCAGGGAATATTTTGCACCTCTTTTTGTATCCTCTTTGCTTAGAGCAGTACCTATTATATAATAAGTGCTTAATAAATATTAATTGATTGATTGAAGTAGAAAGTTTTGTGTCATTTTTAGAGGCAAGGCAATCAAAATGAGTTATGTACTACTTCAATCATTTATATTTTAGATAATTTTGTGCATAATTGAAGATAGTTGTCCAAATTAGACATTATAAACTTCCTCTCCTTTTTTTCACATTTTTCACATTTTTCACAACTATTAATTAAAATACTATTTAAAACCATAATTGTTTAGTACTTATATGTTGGTAGGTTTCAGGGAGAATGATCCTTTATTTCTTCATCTGATACTTCTTCAGTCTTCTGCTGCTTATGAAAACCTATGAAAACATTTACTAATTTCTATGGGTCAGACATTTTTCTGTGTGCTAGGACTTAAAGAAAGACAAATCTCTGCACCAGTCCTCAAAAAAGTCAGAACATGAGAAAGATAACATCTAAATAATTTAAATACATACACACATATGACAACACATATACCCTTTCTATGCCTGGAAGGTTGCTGTTATTAACCTTCATTTTTGAAGATAATAAGGGACATCATGGGATAAAATGTCCTGACTTGCACCTGAATTGAATGTAAGTTAGGCAGAGTAGTACAAAGTCATCAGCCTCAATCCCTCTTACATAGTCACCAAAGTCCAGTGGCAAGACAAATATCAAAATGTTACCTTAGTGGAAAAGTATTAGAATTTGTTGCACTGGGTAAGGTCTTTTGAAGAAGATAATATTTGAATCTTGGAAGAAGCAAGGGAAGTTATAAGGATGAAGTGAGGAAGGAAAAAATTCCAAATTGAAGGAAGTATAGGCTCAAGAGATGATGATGTTTGACATTTATCACCAAAGAAGACCATGACCATCAGGGAGGTGATGACATGACAAGCATATGAAATGGATTTGAGAGAGAGTGCTGTCCTAAAGTCAAATATCTTACTTTCTCCTCCAGAGTCGTCTGGGTTCAGTGGTGGTCAGATTTGGATTAGGACTACTAGAGATGAGCCTTGGATATGAGGCAATCAGGTTTAAGTGACTTGCCCAAGGTTACATAGCTAGACTGGATTTGAACTCACATCATTCTGATTCTAAAGGCCAAGATTCTAGCCACTGTACCACCTAGATGCCCTAGGCTCAAGAGATAGTTATTGTTTTCCAGGAACAGTAAGGCAGAGTAACTAGATCTTAAAAACTGTGGAAAGGAGTAAACTGTAAGTTTAGAAATGGAGAAAGAAGTCAGATTTTTTTAAGTCTATTTATTTGTTTGTTTGTTTGTTTATTCATCCATCCATCCATTCATTCATTCATTCATTTGGTTGTTTGTTTGTTTTTGGCAATGCAATGGGGTTAAGTGACTTGCCCAAGGTCACACAGCTAGGTAATTATTTAGTGTCTGAGGCTGGATTTGAACTCAGGTTCTTCTGACTCCAGGGTTGGTGTTCTATCCACTGCAACACCTAGCTGCCCCAAGAAGCCAGATTTTTAAGGGTTTTAATTTCGAAAGAATATATTTTTGCTCTTGGACCCTAGAGTTAATTGAGTATTTACTGGGCCAGAGGGTGGGGAAAGATGTTTGGAGGAGGGCATGCTCTTTATTTTAAGAAAATCACTACTGAAGCCTGATGGTATTTGGTTGGGATCTTTGAAGCAGAGAGACCAATTAGAAAACTATTATTAACTGGTATAGAAGAGATGATAAGGGTCCACAGTAAGTTGGTTTGTGTCTATCTACTAATGCCCATCACTCCATTTCCTCTGCTATTCTTTTAGGTCAGACTCTAAGGCTTTTTAAAGCAACAAATCTTACTTCAAGGTCATGAGTCAATTTGCTCCTGGACTTGGAGTCAGGGCAGACTTTACTTCAAGTCCTCTCCCAGACATTTACTAGCTTTGCAATTAAAGTACTTAACCTTTCTAAGTCTCAGGTTCTTCATCTACAAAATGAGAAAAATAATAACACCTACTTAACAAACTTTTGTGAAGATTAAAAAAGATTAGTTAGTTGCTTAATAGATTAGATAGAATCTGTTTTACAATCCATAAGGTATTACATAAAAACTGTTATTATTATTATTACTATTATTGTTACTATATTCCTGAAGCCTTAGGTAGTCTCTCCAAGTATTAAGGCTCTATATCTCCTCAAATTATTCTGTCTTTACTTTATTGCCTATGTGTATATTTAATATACAATATCACATTTTTGAGAGCAGAAGCAAATATCTTTTTTCTTTTGTTTTTGTGAACCCAGTGTCTAGCACAGTGAATTTCACACAGTTGACTCTTTACAAGTGTTTTTCTAATTGGATTGGTTAGAACTCATGACACTAGAAGCACAGAGCAATACTAATAATTGACATTTATATAGTGCCAACTAGGTACCAGGTATTTTGCTAATCCAATCCTCAAAATAACCCTAGGAGGTAGAGTTATTAATACCATTTCACGGTTGAGGAAACTGAGGCAAACAGAGGGTAAGTGACTTTACAAGTTTGTGAGATCAAATTTGAATACTGGTCTTCCTAACTTCGGGACTAGCATTATATCCATTGCACCACCTAGCTGCACCCACTGCACTCACCACACAGAAAGTATTACTTTGGTTAATTTCCTCACTTATAATTGATCAGGAGATCTGACATTTCTTCTTTCTGTAGACAACAAAGGCTATACACGAAAGAGTGGCAGATCACAGGTCTCAAAAGTATAATAGTACAGTAATTTAATCAGAGTCCTGAAATTTGTCTATGGTCAGATTAAACACAGGCTACACCTCACCTCCCCAAGTAGCTGATTAGAAAGCGTATTTCATTGAATTAACTGGTTGTGTTGGTGAAACTTAGACAGAGTAAGTGACTTATTGTATCAGCTCAAATCAATCACTGAACCCATTTTGGTCTGTGTAAAACTGGCCTAACTTCGTGAAAAATCTGGGGGTAGGGAGGGAAGGAATTGTAACAATTCTAGTAGGAGCAGACAGAACTAAAAAAATATGATAAAATTATACTATAATTATAGAAATATGAATTATTTTTGGAAAATTATTATTATTCTGATAAAAATGTATAGAGCATGTTTTGGTAGGCAGAATATGTATTATTTGTTTCCAGTATAAAGTAAACAACTAATCAAGACAAGATTAATTTATATTGTCTCTACGTTGATTAAAGAAATTGTTAGAATAAACAAATACAAGCCTTTTAGATGAGAAGTATTTCTATCAATGTGCATAAAAAATTCAAAACCAAAGAATGTTATCACAGTTTAAAAACTATATACAAGTTGTCCCAAAAGTCTTAGTGAAATTTTAATTGAATGATTTTAGAAGTATAAATATTATAAATATACAAAGGCAAAACTTGAAAGATCAAACTATTGAAATATTAAAATATTGATAGTTTCTGAACTTAGTAAAAATTTTAATTAGCTTGAAGCACTGCACTTAGAATCCTAATCTTAAAATCATCCAAAGCAAAATTAAGGGTTTGTTATGTTCATGCTATATTTGATGTGACCTAACAAGAAAAAAATCTAATGGAGAAAGATCAGGTGAC
Organism: Macrotis lagotis; assembly: GCF_037893015.1. Lineage (NCBI taxonomy): Eukaryota > Metazoa > Chordata > Mammalia > Peramelemorphia > Peramelidae > Macrotis > Macrotis lagotis. Next base: position 99,611,336 of record NC_133666.1, read on the forward strand.
TGAGCTAGTCAAGCAAAATACCTTCCTTTATGGATTGACCACTCTAAGAAACTATAATCCAAAAGTTATTGAAATATGGTGCATTATGACAGGATGATTTATAAAACTGAAGCTAAATTTTATTTTTCAAAAATAAATAAGTAAAATTTACATTTATTTTACTATTCAACTTCTTATAAAAGATTTTATTTATTGTAAATTTTATAATTTTTCCCCTAATCATGCTTCCATTTCCCCACCCCCCATAGAAGGCAGTCTGTTAGTCTTTACATTGTTTCCATGGTATACACTGATCTACGTTGAATGTGATGAGAGAAAAATCATATCTTTAAGGAAAAAATATATAGTATAAGATATAGCAGAATTACATTATAAGATAACATTTTTTTTAAATTAAAGGTAATAGTCGTTGGTCTTTGTTCAAACTTCCCAATTCTTTCTCAAGATACAGATGGCATTCTCTATCACAGATACCCCAAAATTGTGCCTTATTGTTGCCCTGTTGGTATGAGTAAGTCCATCAAGGTTGATCATCACTCTCATGTTGCTGTTAGGATGTACCATTGTACATCTTCTGGGACTGCTCATCTCACTCAGCATCAGTTCATGCAAATCCTTCCAGGCTTCCCTGAATTTCCATACCTCCCGGTTTCTAATAGGACAATGGTTTTCCATCACATACATTTACCACAGTTTGTTAAGCCATTCCCCAATTGAAGCACGTTCACTTAATTTCCAGTTCTTTGCCACCAGAAACAGGGCTGCTATGAACATTTTTGTACAGGTGATGTTTTTACCCTTTTCTTTATCTCTTCAGGGTATAGACCCAATAGAGGTATTGCTGGATCAAAGTGTATGCACATTTTTGTTGTCCTTTGGGTGTATTCTAATCAATTTTTTAATTAAACTTTTTGTCTATAGCATTTAAACTTTTGAAGTTATTAAAGCTTCACCAAAACTTTTGGGACACCTTTGATTTAATTTTGAAAATTCATTTTAATTTTGTTTTGAGTTCCAAAGTTTCTTCATTCCACCTCCATACTGAGAAGGCATAAACAAAATCCATTACAAACATGCAAGCAAAACAATTTCTTTGATTAACCATCTCTGAACAAAAATACATTTGTGTATTTAAAATATATACAATATATATTAAAATGTATAAATTATATATCTATATATAAAACAGATGCCCATGTAAATGTGTAGATATTTATATGTATATATCTACATATGTAGATATATATACTCAGAGTACATATTGAGGCATATATATGTATATATGAAAATATGAAGTGATTTGTATATTACTTGTAGGAAGATTATTACCAACTAGAGGAACATCAGAAAAAGATTCTTGTAGGAGTTATGTATGTATACACACACACAAACATACACTCATACATGAATATAGATATGTATATATATGAATATAGATATATATTTATATTAGATATAGAAATGTGTGTATGCATAGGTATACTTCAGTCTATACTCTGGATCCATCTCTTCTCTTAACAGGAAGTGATGAGCATGTTTTATCATGGTTTTTTTTTGAATTGTGGTTGCTGATTATACAGAGTTCTTATATCTTTCAATTGTTTTTGCTTTCATGATATTGCCATTATTATATATGAGCTATTTTCTAGTTCTGCTTGATTCATTTTATATCAGTTCATTAAGTTTTCACTTGTTTCTTTGAACCCAGTTTCTTTCATATTTATATACCAAATAGAAGTTATCTGCCAGTTAATGATGGTATCCTTTCTGTTTCCAATTCTTTGCCAAATATGAAAAAAGCTACTATAGATGTGTTTATTATACTTTGGGATCCTTCTGTTCTTTCTTTGATCTCTTTGGAGTATAGCTCTATAAGTGTAATCTCTGAGTCAAAAAATATACATAGTTTAATAGTTATTTAGGGGTAGTTCTAAACTACTTTCCAGAATGGTGGACTAGGTTTCTGCTCTACCAAAAGTTATTAATATCTTGTTTTTGCATAAGTCTTTCCAGCCTTTGTCACTTTTTTAACTAATTTAAGTTTTTCCAAGTTCAGAAATTAACTATATCAATATTTAAATATTTTAATAGTTTGATCTTTCAAATTTTGCCTTTACATATTTATATTTGTACTTCTTAAAGTACTTAAGTCTAATGGATACCCTGTATTTCAAATGGAAAATACATGTAAAATACTTGTTTATAATTATCATTATTAATACTTAAACCTTCATTAGTTTTAAAACATTTCCCCCAATCAGGATATTATTTACCAAGTAGTTTAAACTACAGAAAGTCAGTTATCTATGAAGAGAAATGTATCAGGTTAGTTAACATTAAGTTAAAAGAAATGAAACATAACATGCTTATATTTCTATACCTTTTTACAAGCTACTCTTTTTAAATCTTTAAAATTTTACATATTTTGCTTCTTTTTCCAACTATAAACAATGGTAGTTTTCAATAATCAATTTTACAAGGTTTTAAAGTTTTACAGTTTTCTCCCTCCTCTCTTCCTTCCCTCCCTCCTGTCCCTGACAAAAAGCAATTTAATGTATAATATATATATATATATATATATATATATATATATGTGTGTGTGTGTGTATGTAGATATACATATGTATATATATGAAACCATGCTAAACACATTTCCATATGAAAGAAGGATCTAATCAAAACAGAAAAAACAGAGAAAGAAAGAAAACATAATACAGAAGATAACTTTCAAAAATTGAAAATTGTAAGCTTTGATCTGCATTTAAAACTCCAGAATTCCTTCTCTGGATATGGATGTGATTTTCCATCAAAAGTCTTTTAGAATTGTCTTTGATTATTGTACTGCTGGAATGAAAAAGTCCATTACAGTTGGTCATTACCCACTGTTACTGTTTGTGCATTATTCTTCTATTTCTGCTCACTTCTCTCTGCATCATGTCATACAAGTCTTTCCAGGTTATTCTGAAGTCCTGTTCTTCATGAGTTCTTATAGAATGTGTGTTCCATCACATTCCTATACGACATTTTGGTTCAGTCATTCCCCAATTGATGGGTATCCCTTCGATTCCCAAATATTTGCCACTATGATAAAGTGCTGCTATATTTTTATCCATGTGGACTTTTTTTTTACCTTTTTTGTGTTCTCTTTGAGATACAGATCTAACTATCCTCCATTCTTGAAGCATCTTATTTTTTTACCTATTTTTCTTAGAGCCTCCATCCTCCTTTAAGGTTGAAATATAATGTCACCTTTTACATGAGAACTTTTCTCATGCAGCCAATTGGTCTTAACCTCCTCTTCACTGCAGAACACTTCATATTCACTTTTAAAAATGGGACATAAAATCTTAAAGAATATTTTAGCAGCAACTAATACCACCCACATCTGAAAAGCAGTATAGCCAATAATTGTCATCTGTTCTCTGCTTGGATACCTTTACTAAGAAGGAACCCACTACCTATGAGATAGTCCATTTCATATTCAAACAATGGTTCTAATTATTAGGAAATCTTCCTGACAAATAAATTTGTCTCTTTATAACTTCCATTTATTTTTCTTGGTTTTGACCTCTGATTCCCAACTAACTTCTAATTTCTCTTCCATTTAGAACTTATTCAATGTTTGTTAGTTAAAATAATAGTTATTGTTGCTAAATTTTTTTGTTCCCCTAAATCATCTCTTTTTCTGATAAACCTCTTTAGTTCCCACTATATATCCTCATAGAATCAAGACTCTTCACTATCCTAACTGACCTCTAGATGTCCTCTAATTTTATAATACCTATTTTAAATTGTTGTGTACCAAAATGGAACACAATACTCCAGATGTGGTCTTAGTAAGGCAGAGAACAAAAGAATTATCACCCTATTATTCATTTTGAGATGGCTAAAGATTCTGTTATCTTTCTTGGATCCTATATCACACTACACTTCTGATGCACACAGGTAAAAATGCAATCTGCTAAAATTTCAAGATGTTCAGAAAATATGCTATATTAACCATCTATCACACATCAATAATAACAATAATGTTTATGTAGTGCTTGTTATGTGTCAGGTACTATGCTAAGGACATTTAAAATCATTATCTTACATTTGATCCTCATGACAAACACAGAAGTTAAATACAACACTATTATCACAATTTTATAGATGAGGAAAAGGAGAAAAATAAAAATTAAGTGACTTGCTCAAGATCCCACAGCTTGTAAATATCTAAAGCTATATTTGAACTTAGGTCTTCTTGACTTCAAGGACAGGATTCTATCAATTGAGTCACCAAACTGCTATACTCCACATACTGTCCACTCAAGCCTACAAAATAGAAATCCCTATGTACAAAAATAAAGTCCTCCCAAAATAAGTATTTAAGTTATACAATAAAATTAAATTAAACCAAAAGATTAAATAAATAAATAATGAATGAATGTTGATATAATCATCTGATATATAACAGATCACCTGAAATTAGAGATTAAAATAAAAATACAAAGAGGTAGATAATTACCACATACCAAAAATATTGAGCAAAAATTAATACTAGTAAGTAAATCATAAGAATAAGTAAAATGAATACTTGGCAGAAATAAAAACTATATAAGGATATCAAATTGGATTTAAAAATTAGTAGAAACATTTGAGAGAACAGATGAATGAAGAAAAATATGAATAAGCAAGTACAATAAAAACTTGAAAGAAGCAACACCATCATCTAACAACAGACTTATAGAGGCAAGAAAAATGATAATTAATATAAATAAGCTAGAAGAAATTCAGGAACAGAATATCTTAGATTTATCTCCAAACTGACAAATATCCAGAATCAAAATACAGAATTTCAGAATAAACATATAGCAATGTTGGGATTTCTGACATCCTTCAATTTTTAGAAAAACAAAAGAATCTGAGAGAAAATTTCTAGGATACTGTCAATTAAAAGTTTATAGAATTAACAAATACAAATTGAAAGACAAAAATATCAGGATTCCACAGGACCCGACCATGAAGAACCCATGAACCAATCTTCCTAAACTTATTGTAATTCTGTTGCAATGCTATAAAAGCAAGGAAGAAATAATTTGTGCTACCACCAGAAAAAAGAGAAATAGTTTACAAAGAACATTAATCAGGGTCACTGCAGATTTCTCAACAGGAACAAGAATCTTTGGAGAAAATAGAATCCAACATTTACCAAAAAATAGATATAGGGACTATGAACCCAGAATTATTAACTCAGGTAATTCTCTATGCTATTCTAAGGCAAAACATGGACATCTGAAAAGCAATCATATTCTGAAAAAGTTGATAAAATGCCAAATCTACTTAACTAGAAGAACCTAGGTAACCTAGGCAAACTAAGAAGATAAGAACTAATATGGTTGTCCAAACTATGGAGAGCAGAAACATTTCTTAATGTTAGGCATATAGGAGGGCAGTTAGGTAGTGCAGTGGCCAGTCACTTAACCCCACCGCCTTGCAAAAACCAAAAATCAACCAACCAAGCAAAAAGATTAGACATATAGAAAAAGGTAATAGAGATAAAATTAATGGATCTGAACACATAAAAAGAAATCAATATGATTTTTAAAAGAAAAGAAATTAATTGAGAACAAAAATTACTGGCAGTGGATAAGTCTCACATTGAGATGAATCTATAAAGAATTTATACAAATCTATGACACCAATTTTGCTTTTGTAGTCATTTCAATTGTATCAGACATATGAAGCAGAATTCAAAGAAAACAAAATGTTATTTTTAATGAAAAAAACAAATTGTTATAACCGTAAGCAAAAATACTCTAATTCCCTAATAAAAATAAATAAAAATTAAAGCAACATTTTAATATATCTATTAGTATATCAAAATATTGGATAAATGATAAATACAATGCTGACAGGGCTTTTAGGAGATGAAAAAGGGATTATAACTTGTTGCAAACATCTTAAAGAGCCACCTGGCAATATAAAATGAATCCAAAACCTATATTGTCTTTTTACTTTTTTTAATTTACTAGGCTTTTGTCCCAAATATTTAATGAAAAGAGACAAAAAATCTACCCATACAACAATAATCACAGCTGTATCACAGCTGAGATAACATGAAACATGTTTATTTTATTGTAAGAAAACAATAGCTGTGAAACAACCTATATATTCAACAATTGAAGAATGATTGAATAAACATGGCATACTACTTTACTAGAATGATATACTATAAAATAATAAAAAATGGAAACAAAAATATGTAAATACCTATGTAAAATGATATAAAGCAATATTAGCAGAGCCAGAACTAAACACATAGTAACTAAATCCATAAATAAAAAGAATATAATGTCAAAGTTGGAATAACCTCAAATAAGCATTGAACACAGTTTATGTTTCTTTTTTTTGCTTGTTGTTAATGATGTTTTACTTTTTTCTATGACATACTGTGAATTTTAAATAAGATCCTATTTCTTATTTTGCATCATTAGATGACTTAATCCCAAAGAATGGGGGGGGGTAGAGAAATGCATCAGGCTTTCTCTGGGTCTCTGGCCTGTGGTCTGCTGTTAACTAAAAAGATCCTTAGTGAAAAAAATGGATACTCTATAGAACAGTGTGGCAAATACTTCCATAATGGAAAATGCTAAAAGTATAGAATACTCATTTATTAACAAATACAGCAATAAAACAAAAACACAGCATTTCTTCACATTCATTATCTTCATATATATAATGATTTTTCCAAGATATAACAACTCTTAAAAAAAACTACAAAATTATAGATTGATTAATAGCAACTTAAATGTTGATCACAAATGGATAGTGCAACATCAATACAGCACATAACTAATTTGTCTTATGATTTGACATAAGATGTTAAAACTATAAAACTCTCATACTTTTAAATGGAAAAATCCTTTATATAACTGAAAGTAGTAGTATAGATTTGGGTTCATGATGGGCTCAGATTAGTTAAAGGTGGATGAATTGTAAAATGATAGATTGTACAGAGATGTCTTGGTAGTTTCTCTTCTAAATCAGAGTTTATAATTTTAGACCATTTACAATAGAATTGAACATTTTATCAAAACTTGATTGTCAGAAGTTGTTTTTTTTAGTAACTATTTTGTACTGTTCTTAAGTGTTGGAGATTAAAGGGAAAAATCAAAAAATTTTCAAGCTCCTAAGGAATTCATGATCTAGCAGGTGAGATAACATGAAAGTATAAGAGGGTTGTGTTTGTGTGTGTGTGTGTGTGTGTGTGTGTGTGTGTGTGTGTGTGTGCTATGCTCACTTAGGTTTATGTCACCATGGGGGTTTCTCCAAATGTGCTTCACAAGAAGTCCTGAATATACACTGCTAAAATCTATTCCCACCATCCTTCAACAAAGATTATGATTCCACCATGCAAGAAGTAAGAGATTGTGGCCATTTTTCCCCACAGAGTGGAATACTAGGGATGTATTATGTCTATCTGTTCTCCTAAATACCATTAGTTGAGGGGAAACATTTTTTTAGGTTCAAGACACTCTAGTTTTCCCCAGTGATGAACAGGGTGTACAAAAAATATATTCTTAGGCTTCTTGACTCCCTTCCCACAAAATGCTAGTTTTATATAAATATAAGGGAAGTTATAAATATTAGAATGATCTATACAATACCTAAAATAAATTTTCTCTTCCTCTGGAAAAGAGAGAAAGAGAGAGAGAGAGAGAGAGAGAGAGAGAGAGAGAGAGAGAGAGACAGAGAGAGAGACAGAGACAGAGAGAGACAGAGACAGAGAGACAGAGAGACAGACTGAAAGACAGAGAGAGAGAGAGAATGAGAATATCTCGAATTTCAAATTGAAACCTCTTATGTGGTATTCTGTTTAGGGTAAGTGGTATATAATCAAGGTGCTAGTTCTTCTTTATGTATATTTTTTTCCCTGAGTATCCAATTTATCTCTATCCTAGGACTCTCCCTCTGAAGAAATGGTGGGAGTGCATGTGTCCTCTCACAAATCTATAAAGCAAAAGAAGTAACTCTCCTCTACTAAGCTTTCACCATCTTTACATGCAAACATGGAGCACTATGAGAACTGTCTTAGGAAGATGGCCTTGGCCCCTAAATGACATTTCTCCCCTGGGCCAAAACTTTTTGTAAACTTTTGTAATGATTGGCCAAGAGAATATTAAAATCTTTAACTATAACATATAAAAACAAATAGCCTTTTAAAGTAAAAAGAGTATTTTTGCTGGAATATCAGTTAACTAAGCTATACTACCAGTAAAACAAAAATAAAACAAATGTGATTCAACAGTGTGTGCAAAGACATGGTACTAAGGCAGAGAATGTCTTGAAAGACTATTTGCATTTACAATATGTCTAACTATATGCAGGAAATATCATAGGACCTGTGAATTTTAAAGTACAGGAATACTCACTGTACCAAGCAATCTTAAAGCAAAACATGAATAAAATTTAGATAAAACTAGCTAAATTCAACATTAACACTATCAATAGGCATATATAGAAATTCAGTTTAACTATAAGCTTTAGCAAACATAGAAAACAATTATCATGCAGTATAATCTAGCACAAAATAAAACATAATAATGTAGTGAGAAACAAGTCTACTTACATACTAAATCTATCAGTTATGACAGATCCTGTATTTTGCCTTGACTTGCATTTGCCTGTGTTAAGTGAAGTGTATCAGTATAAACTGTACCATATCCAAGTCCTGTTCTGTTCTGTACTAAGACTATATAATCAAATTAGTCATTCCCACAGGACTCCTTTGTGTATGGTGACAAGTGTTGCAATTGTTGTATGACATGTCCTGAATGGTGGACTTGTCGTGGGAAGATCACTCAAGTCCCCAAAATGCATGTATATATTTTCTGCCTGAACTTCAAGGAGAGAATCCTTTGATTTGAAAATTGTTTTCTTACAAAGAAAGAAATGAATAAACCACTACCTGGTTACTGGCATTCTATCTCTGGTCTGTTCTGTCACATCCCAGTTAGAGCCCACTCAGTAAAAACTCAGTTAATATCACCTACAAACCCAAATAATTATGTCTTTAGGTTTACTTGTAACATTGTAACTTAGTCTAATGACTGGTCAAATAAATCTGCTTGCCTACTGACTAATCTTTCTACTTCTATACTAGAGCTGTAAGTTGGTAAAGGGTGACCATCAGGATCCAAATAGACTTCTTTGTCTACACATATTCTGGGAACAGTGGCAGACTGGCTGTCAATAGTAGAAGAATTTCTACCTTAGAAATCTCTGTGGTAGTTTTGAGCAGGAAAGGAATTTCTTCTGAGTTAAGGTGATCTATGCAGTTTCTTTCACTTTAAGCATTCATATTTGGATCAGAAAAATTTTGTGCATCTAGTTGATAATCTGTTTTTTTTCCCAAATTTTCGCCAAGATGTATATATAGTTCTCTCCTCTTGCTCTTTAAGAAGTTCAATTAATTCTCCTGTGGGCAATAGTCATTGGGAGGAAATACCAGCAAAAAGTCTGAAGACAGGTAGGAGAAAACCAGGAGAAAGCAGTATTATGAAAATATAGGAAGAATAGGATATTAGGGTTATTGACAATACAAAAAAGATGAAGCAAGGTCAAGAAGGATGTGGTTTGAAAAGGAGAAAGGAGAGAACAATTTCAGATGAAAAATGAAGTTGGAAATTAATCTGCAAAGAATTAAAAACTGAATAAGGGCACCCTATACCAAAATAAGGTCAAAATAGGTACAGGATTTAGACATAAAGAATGGTACCATAGACCAATTAAGAGAACAAGAAATACTCTGTCAGATCTTTGGAGTGGGGAGAAATTTAGGACCAATCAAGAAACTTTATAACAAGAAAACATTATAAACTGAAAAATGGATGATTTTGATTATATTAAATTAAAAAGGTTTTTTACTAATAAAATCAATGCAGCCAAGATGAATAGGATGGCAGAAAGCTGGGAAACAATTTTCACAGAGAACTGAATCAAATTTATAAGATTACTAGTGATTTTCCAATTAATAAATGGTCAAAGGATATGAATAGACAGTTTTCAGATGAATAAATTAAAGCTATTTATAGTCATATAAAATTCTCCAAATCATTATTGATTAGAGAAATGCAAATTAAAGCAATTATGAGGTATCACCTCATACCTATCAAATTGACTAAGACAAAAAAGGAAAATGATCAATGTTGGAGAGGATGTAGGAAAATTGGAACATTAATGTATTGTTGATGGAGTTGTGAACTGATCCATCTATTTTGGTGAACAATCTGGAACTATGCCCAAAGAGCAATCAAACTGTGCATACCTTTTGATCCAGCAGTACATCAATACTAGGTCTATATTTCAAAAAAATAAAAAATGGAAAAAGTATTACTTGTTCACAAATATTTATACTACCTCTTTTTGTGGTGGCAAAGAATTGCAAAAGTATTTGATGTAGGTTATAAAGTGTAATTATGCAAAAACATTTCCATAATAGTCATATTGTGAAAGAAAACATAGACCCACTCCCCACCCCCCAATAAAGAAGCCTCACGAAAAATAAGGTTTAAAAAGTATGTTTCAATCTGTATTTAAACAACATCTGCTCTCTCTCTTAAGTTCTTAAGAGTTGTCTTGGAACATAGCATGGCTGGAAAAACCTAAGTTACTTACAGCTGATCATCCTACAGTATTGCTCTTACTCTGTATAGAGTACTTTTCACATTATATTTGCTCATGTAAAACTTTCCAGATTCATCATTCCTTATAGCAGAATAGCATTCCATCATAATAGCATTTTGTTCAACCATTCCCCAAGTGATAGGCATTCCTTAAAATTCTAGTTCTTTGCCATCAGAAAAGAGCTTCTATAAATATCCTTATTCATATATATCCTTTTTCTTCCCATTTTTAATCTCTTGAGAAACAAATCTAGTAGTGATATTGCTAGGTGAAAGAGTATACATGTTTTTATACTTTGGACATAGTTTCAAATTGTCCTCCAGAATGGTTGAATTAGTTCACAATTCAGCATTTGTCATTTTCTCTTTCTGTCTTAATGGTATTTCCTCAGGACTGTTCTAATTTGCATTTCTCCAATCAATAGTGATTTAGAACATTTTTTCATATGATCACATATAGTATTAATAATTTCATCTGAAAATTGTTCATATATTTTGATAATTTATTAATTGGGAAATGACTTATTTTTTAAAATAAATTTGATTTCATACTGTATGTTTGAGAAATGAGGACTTTATTGAAGAAATTTATTTCAATATTTTCTCCCCACAATTAACTGCATTTCCTTCCTCCTATTCCCCTAGCCCATTTATTCTATTCATTCTTTCCTTTTCACCCTGTTCTTCCTCAAATATATTTTGCTTCTGACTACCTCCTCCCACCTTACTCACTTTCTCCCACCCCCTTTCCTTCCTACTTTTCTGAATAGATTTCTATACCCACTTGAGTGTATATGTTATTAACTTTCTGAGCCAGTACTGATAGAGTCTCTCATTTACCCCTTTCCCACTTCACTGCAAAAAGGTTTTTTGACTTTTTTGTGAGTATAAATTTGTTTAGAGTCATTATTTAAAGGTATTTAGAGGTGTGGAGAAACTTGGGAGGGTTATTTCTTTTGTTCTGCCATATTGATTCTGCCCACTGCTTTTCACCATATGTTGATATCTTAATTTGATCATTGTAGATAGTAACTTGATGCAGCAGAATAAGCTATGTAACAATGAACAAGCTAAAACTTCCTTGGACTTCAGTTTCCTTATCTTTCATGTGAAGATAACACTCACACTACTTACATCAGAGTTTTTGAGAGGAAAAATAATTGTAAACCTTAAATTGGAATAAAAATATGAATTACTTATATGCCAAGCAGCATATTTTTGAATATAATTTTAACACTAATTTATATGGTATTTTAAGATTCATAATATATTTTCTCTCAATAATTCTCATATTAGCAATGCAAACTTCTTAAATTTACTCAGGATCAACAAATATAAAAATTAGATTCTGAGTCCAAGATTAGCACCCAGGAATTCTGACTCCCAGTCTAGTTTTATTTCTCCCTTTTCCTATCTCCCTTCCATGTACTTCTTAGTCAGCTTACTGATCAATGATATGCAAACAATAACACTTGGACACATCTTTTTCTGATGGGTCCAGTATGAAGGGAGTAAACACAAAAATATCCTGGAACACTAGAGCTGCCAACAACTATTAAGTATGTAGAATGTTCTAGGCATATAGAATGAGATATGTGAGATGGATATTTTCCTACATGGCTAATGTGTTGACTTGTTTAGTTTAAATGTATCGATTTATTACAAGGTTAAGACTTCAATGTGAGAGGGGTAGGAATGGCTACTGATAGAGATGCAAAACCAAGAAAGAAAAAGAGTAATATAACATTAAAATACATAGAAGAAAAAAGAAATATATCTAAAGGGATATACATAGATGCTCTTTTCTGGTAAGGAACTGGAAATTGAGGGTATGCCCATCAGTTTGGGGGCATGTAATTATGAAGGAATGCTATATGTTTATAATAATTTCAGAAAGAGATACAAATAGCAATTTTTTATTAAATATAATATAAATTTTAAAACCAAATAATTGAGAGTTTCCAATACAATTTTTCTTTTTGTTCTTTGCCTAAAATATATACATGATTGATGATTAGTAAAATCATAAAAAAGAAGAAAATTAAAAGAAGCAAACTTCTGAAACAAAGCCAGTTTACCTTCTTTGTGGTACATAAGTTATTTGCTTAACCTCTGTCCATTGAGATTATTCTATGAACCATAGTTAATTTATTTATCACTCATTCCTTTGGACTCATTTTCTAACAATAATGAAATGGAGGGGAAGATTGGCATATATTATTTTGACATGGAAACTGTATGATGCAAACTGCATCACCATTGATTATCTACATTTAACCAGATAGATAATAAGCTCACTATGGCAGTCTGAGCCAAACAAAATATGAAATATTTGCTCACAAAAAATAAGATACTAGAACTCAAAGAAGTGAAGCAATTTTAGAAGTGAAGTGATTTCTCAAAACTCTTTCATGAAACTTCAATTCAATTTGACTAAAAAGATGAAGAAGCTTCATCACATTTACTGAATCAATACTGATGTACCATAAAACAACAACAGTAACAGCTCATATTTTAAGGAAGCTGTTATTTGACAGGAAAAAACATAAAGATGAAGATAGTTTATACATTGAATAGGATGCTGACAATTTTACGAGAGAAAACATTTAATCTTAGAAAATAAATGAAATTGAAATATGAGCAAAGCAAATTAGGACAAAAATTTCTAAGGTTATAGCCCATGGAAAGGGAAAATGTAATCTCATTTCTGAGTGGAAAAGGAAACTAAATTCTTTTATATCCTATTACTAGAAAAATTTTATCATCTACCCTGATTAAGTTAATATATAGCTACCCAGAGGGAAATTTATTAACATAAAAGGATGGCTATCTGCTTTTACAGGGGCATCTGGGAAAGTAGAAAGAAAAAAGGGAACTGGATAAGCTACACAGCTTTTCAGGAGCAGAGTGTGGTACAGGACTGAATAAGAAGGTATTTTAGTGTGAAAATTTAATGGTAATTTTGAAGTTGAAAAGGTTTGGAGCTAGAAATCTCAGGGATAGAAAGGACAATTTTTAGTTGAACATATACCATAAAGGGACCACTTCTACAACAGATCCAACTGATGGCTGGCTATCAGATTTTGACTTGAAGACCTAAAATGATTGTAAATTCATTGCCCTCTCAGATGGTCCAGTCCACTTTTTTCCTTAGATGCCTTTCTTTAACTAGTACCCAAAACTTGAAACCTCTCTTCTCTATGAAAGATACCTGAAACCACTTGTCATTCCCCTGAAAACCTTCCCTTCTCCAAGATAAGCAGCTCTAATTCAACCAATTCCGGGGTCATGTTTCTAATCTTTAATGCTCCTGTAGATGATGGTTATTGGGAGTAATCTGGATGAAATTCTAGGTATCATTCCTTGGAAATGTTTCATCTTTTCAGTGTTCTTTTTAAATTATAAAGCATAAAACTGAATACAATATTCTCTATAAAAGCTAGCCAATCGTAAAATGGGATTTGAACAGCTCTTCCTGATTCCAAGGTCACTCATATTTTTTTAGTGTGCTAGATCACCTGTCAAACAATCTTCATATCTCTCTATCATGCTATCAATATTAGTAAAGTCTTAAACAAATAATCTTGAGTACAACAAAAACTTAAATAATGAGGATTAATAAAGATTTATATTAAGAGAATCCATCCTTGTCAACTTTATGGATATCTGATCTCTGGATACTTGTGCCTGGCCTTCTTCTTTCTAATTCAAGAATCATTTTTCTCACTCATCGAGAAGTTCAGAATATTTTTTTCTATTTTCATTTTATTCATACGTATGATACAAACTAAGCTACCCCAGCTACCTGAGAAAGCAATACCTTTTAAACCCTTTTAGCTTCCATTTCCAGGTTGGCCTATATGGTTACCATAATTTTCTTCTTTCTTACCATAATTCTCTGACTAACAGGTTCTTCTTCTAGTTTCTGTGGAAAGTTTGTGAAAGTCAAAATGTCTGGATGAGAAGTAATATATATCACAGTGGAAGGAACAATCACAATGAGGTATTGTTCATGAATCTATAGGAGAAATATAGCACAATTCTACTTTAAAAGATTAGGTTAGGGAATGGACCTATGATTTTGTTAATCTAGGAGACTCCCAGATGAAGAAAATTTCTTCATCAATGCAGAAAGTTACCTTGTCTGCAACTCACAGGCCTAGCTCCTAGAACATTGAGAAATTAAATGACTTGCCCAGTCAAGGTCCACACAATTAATGCACTTTAGAGACAAGACTCAAGCCCAGATCTCCTTGGTTTCAAGGCAAGGTCTTTATCCACTATATCATTGCTGCCTCTAATGAAATGGATTAAAGCTAAAAATATGCCAAATTATACTGCACTTTTATTAGCTACAAAGCTAGAATCATAAAGTTTCAAGTTGGGAAAGATCTCAGTGGTCATCTAATAAAACCCGTGCTCGAAAATAATCCTTTTTTTAATATAATTAACAAATTGTCACTTAGCATCTATTTGAAGATTTTCTGTGAAGGAGAACTCACTACTTCTGTGGTGCAAATTTTGGGAATTTTTTACTAACATCACCTTGGATTTGCACCCTATTTCTCCTGCCAATTGTTTTAGTTCTGTCCTCTGAAGCAAAAATAAAACATTTTTTTATTTAAATGAATTATTTATTTATTTTTTAAATTATTTATTTATTTTTAAATTTTGAGTTCTTAATTCTCTTCCTCTCTACAAGTTTCTTGCCTTCTCACTGAGAAGACAAACAATATACCAATTATATATGTGAAAACAAGCAAAACATTTCCATATTAATCATATTTCAAAAAATCAATAAAAATTAAGTCAGAAAAATTATACTTCAATTCTCTCGCTGGAAATGGATAACATTTTTTAAAATTATGAGTCATTTCATGTTTTCTTTAACCAGTTGATCAGCATTACAACATTGATATTACTGTACACAATGATCTCGACTCCAGGATCTCACTTCATTTTGTATCAGTTCATATAACTCTCACATGTTTTTTCTGAAAATATTCCTTTGTCATTTCTCATAGCACAACCGCTATTCTATATTCTACAACTAATAAGAACCCCTTCAATTTACAATTCTTTGCTACCCAAAAAAGAGCTTCTATAAATATTTTTGTACATGTCTTCCTTTTTTTTTTTCCTTTCATCTCTTTGGTATTGCAAGGCCAAATGGTATGCAGAGTTTTATAGCTCTTTGGGCCTAGTTGCAAATTGTTCTCCAGATTTTGACCCTGGACAAGTTATTAAATTCTATGTGCCATGCTTCAGTTTTTTTTCCTTTGCAAGATTAATGGTTTCCAAGGTCCTTTTGAGCTTTCATCTATGACATTATATTCTTGTTTAGTGAAATAGCATCAAATGAACTAATCCTTTCTTGTTATGGAAATATGATCTAGTGTCAGGGGACATAGGCTCAAATCCCTGATACATACTACCTATTTGACTTGTGTAAATCAATATAACCTCCATGGACCTTAGATTCCTTATCTTTAAAATGAAATAGTTGGACTAGATGGTCTCAGAGATCTCTTAACCACTTCATAGTGACCATTTTAAATAATTAAATACTGGTAAGCCCTGAGGTAAGGAATGTTTTCTGTTTTCCACCTCTCTTCATCTATGATGTGAAAAGAAGAATATTTTTTCTATCTACTTCACAATGTTGTAAGAATTAAAAGTTATTAATGTATGTGAAAGTGCTTGGAAAGACTAAAACATATATAGCAGTAGGATAGATTCAGAGTTTAGCCCATGAAATAAGTTGAAGACGAGGTCCGCTGGCTGTCAGGGGTAGTATAGGAAGAAAGGTGAAACATTACATGAGGCTTTTATAGTGTTATTCCATTGTCTGTATTTTGGCCTTTTGATAAAGGACATGAACAACCAGTGCTTCTGGTTGTATCATCTTTCCCTTAAATTAAGTCTCCTTTAAACTGAGAAGCTGTCAAAATAATCTACCCCCTTGATAGACTTGAAAAGGGAGATAACTTTTGTTCTCAAAACAATTAGCTTAAGACTCTGAGCTTTGCCCTTAGATTTGTTATGTGGGAGGAGAGGGACTTCTATTCCTCTCTTCTCTCTTTCTTGGCAGTGACATTGCTTTGGCTGTTCATGTGCTGAGAATCTGAACCTGGATCTTAAGCCTATTGATGCCTTTTCTGCTTTCTGTTTCTTTCCCTGCAAAAGCAGAAATAATGAGAGATGAATACTATGAATACCTCACAAGTTGAAAGATTTCTGGATTCCATATGTAGACAGACAGTTTAATGAATTGCTCAAATTAAGAACATTCATCTGCTAATGGACAGTCTTTTGTGGATAAAGTTCTCTGAAGTTATCTAGGCTGGTCCTTGGACAATAAACATAGGCAATTGTTGAAACTACATTTAAAGCTATTTTAGAAAAAAATAAAGCTATTTTAGCTTTTAAGGTCATACTATATCTTGAATTCTTCTAGTGTGACTTACAAGAATCTTGGATAATATTCATAGCCAAATGAAACATTGAAGTAATATTTATTAGGTAATAAAGAGTAGTAGTACAGTAACACTGGCAATATTGTAGTAATATAAACTTTAGGATATGGTTGCCACAGATGCACATGAATTACATTTCAATATATCAAAAATATTATATTTAAGAAAAATATAATCCAAATTAATTTTGTGGGCACAATGATAATTAGGGTGATATAACCAACCCTAACTGACTTGCTCTAGGATATGAAAGAGCTGCTATCTGAAGGGTGAATGAGGAAGGGGAGCATTATTCTTCCTAAATGTAATCCTATGACTCATTGTTTCTGTGCTTCTGCCCCAAGAGCATGTGACTGCTACTGTTTCTTTGAGTTAATGATGCAAATGAAAAGGTCACTAAGAAAAGTTGAAGAAAGTCTGAAGAAAAATGAATAAAAGTCCCAGAAAAGAAACAAGGAATCACATCTATCCAGCTCACAGTAAGGAAGGGAAGGGCTATGAGGAAAAACTATTATATACATTATCAATCAATAAATGCTACTGCATTTAATGCTATACTCTGTTAGCTATATTTTCATTGCTGTAAAGAAGAAATGGACTAGTCTGGAAAGTGGTGTTGGAATAATTGTGACATAAAGATAAAAGTCATCAATAACATCAATAAGCATTGTTAAAAAGTGAAACATTTCCCTCTGAGATTATTTACAAGAATAACAGACAAACCAGTCTAACCTCTACCACCACTTTAACCACTACTTCTCAAATCCCAGTGTAGACACTCTAGGTTCCTTATCTCATGAACCTGGGAAAAGCAATATACCAAGATCACCATCATACTTGCTTCTGGCCTGGCTCCCAAAGCCATAATTGAGGAGAACAAACTACTAATATTAGCTACTGACCAACTGCCACTCATAAGTAGATACAGAATCCCATGAATGGCAACAAGTCCCTAGACTATCAGTCCTGCTTCAAGGCACTATTCTTTAATGAGTATTGTGGGAATCAACCCCTGTGGAGAAGTGATCTGATATAGCAACTACTTCTGCAGTTATTAACATTGTCCCCTCCCCTCCACCCAAGCAACCTTAGCTACTGAAATCCCAGAGAAAAAGTTATATTTCCCAAAGTCTTTGTCATTATCAAAAAGCTAAAAAAAAGAAAAAGAGACATATGATTTTATTAATGGAAATGGCATTGTAGAAAATTTGTTACTATATGCTGTGTTACCTTGGGATATTTGCACTTGATTTATTGCTAAAACTTCAAATAGCAATTGTCTCTCTTATTAGAATTTGAGCTCCTTAAGAACAAGAACTGTTTCAACTTTTTAATTTTTTTATCCTTGGCACCATAGTGATTTGCTTATTTAATGATTTTCCATTCATAAGTGAGTTTCCTTGTTTTATGTTTTGTGGTGTACTGGATATTCATGTCTGACCACAGACCCTTGTCAGTTGTATGACTCTGGGCAAGTTAGTCATCTCTGTTTGTCTCAGTTTCCTCAACTGTAAAAATGGGGATATCCATAATGGCAGCTACTTAAGGGAGTTGTCATGAGGATCAAATGAAATATTATTTTTAAAAAGCTTTTAACACACTGGATAGCATTAGGAAGGAAATTTCTAAAAACTTATTTTCTTCCATTCTCTTCCCTTTTCCTTTTCTCAAAAAATCAACCCAGGGTTGATCCAAGTTTAAAGAAATAAACTCCCTTAAACTTTGTCCTTATGAGACTGTTGTAGATAAGGGAGAGTAAGTTTTATCTATTTATTTATTTATTTATTTTTGTAAGTATGATTTTGGTTTCTTTACTTTATGTTATTACAAAAATTTTGTTATAAGAGGAAACATAAGCCCCCCAAGAAGGTGAGAAACCTCATGAATAGTGAGAGAGATTCTGTGTCCAGATTCCAATGACTGTGTCTATGGGGTGAGTTGCCTTCTTTATCATAAGTCTACCAGAGAAGTTGCTTCAATATTTATTCTCTCTCTCTCTCTCTCTCTCTCTCTCTCTCTCTCTCTCTCTCTCTCTCTCTCTCTCTCTTTCTCCTTTCATCCTGGCCCTGTCCAAAAGTGTGTGTTGTATCTGAGTACCTTATCCCACAATATTCCCTCTCTTTATCTATTCCCCCCTTCCTTCCCCCCATTCCCCCTTATCCCATCCCTTTCCTCTCATTTTTCTCTCTAGGATAAGATAGATTTCTATACCCTATTAAGTGTGTATGTTATTTCCTCCTTGAGTCATTTCTGATGAGAATGAAGCCTCACTCATTCCCCCTTGCCTTCCCTAATTCCACTTCATCAAAAAAGCTTTTTCTTGACTCTTATGTGAAATTTCTTAGCTCCTTTTTTCTCTTCCTCCTAGTAGTGTGTTTGACTCCATCTTTTCACTATATGATACCATTTTATTCTGCTCCTTCCTGTGCCCTGTCTATATATGCTCTTTCTAACAGCTTATAAATGAGAAAGTTCATATGAGTTATCAGTATCTTCTTCCCATGTAGGACTACAAACAGTTCAACATCAAGTTCCACATAATTAGTCCTTCTCATCCACCCCTCTCTAGTTCACCAGAGTCCTGTACTTGAAGATCAAACTTTCTGTTCAGCGATGGTTGTTTCAATAAGAAAGTTTGAAAGTCCCCTGTTTCATTGAAAGTCTATATTTTCCAGTGAAAGAAGATGTTCAGTTTTTTTTTGGTAGTTGATTCTCAGTGGTAAACCAAGATCTTTTGCCTCCCAGAATATCATATTCCAATTCCTACAAGTCCTTAATGTAGATGCTGCCAGATCTTGTTTAATCCTGACTATGGAGACACAGTAGTTGAATTGCTTGTTTCTGGCAGCTTTTAGAATTTTCTCTTCGATTTGGGAGTTTTGGACTTTGGCTATAATATTCCTGGAACTTTTTCTTTTGGGATCTCTTTCAGGAAGTGATTGATGAATTCCCTCAATTTCTATTTTACCCTCTGCTTCTAGGATCTCAGGGCAATTTTGCTGTATTATTTCTTGAAAATAAAGTCTAGGCTCTTTTCCTGGTCATGACTTTCAAGTAGCCCAATAATTTTTAAATTATTTCTTCTGGATCTGTTTTTGAGGTCAGTTGTTTTTTTCCAATGAGATAATTCACATTTTCTTCTAATTTTTGTTTTTTTTGGGGAAGAGTTTTATTTCTTCCTGATTTCTTGCAAAGTTATCAGCTTCCTTTAGTTCCATTCTGCATTTGAAGGAGTTATTTTCTTCAGAGAGCTTTTTTATCTCCTTTTCCAGCTGACCAATTCTGCTTTTTAAAGCATTCTTCTCTTCATTTGCTTTTTGTTCTGTTTTTTCCATTTGGCCTAAACTGGTTTTTAACATATTATTTTCTTCAGTATTTTTTTGTCAACCAAGCTGCTGATTTGGTTTTCATGATTTTTCTCCATCACTCTCATTTCTCCTCCCAATTTTTCTTCTACCTCTCGTAATTGCTTTTCAAAGTAGTCTGAGACCATTTTCTATTCTTCTTGAAGGTTTTGAATATGGATGCTTCAATCATCTGAGTATGTGTTTTGATCTTCCATGGGACTAAAGTAATTTTCTATGGTCAGATTCTTCTTTTTCTGTTGTTTACACATTTCTTTGCCCAAGACTAATTTACAGAACTTCCAATGCTTTGGGGATTTTTGGGGGACACCCCACTGGGATCTTTATTCCTCCCAGGTCTTATGCTCTCTTTTTTTTTGCAAGGCAACGGGGTTAAGTGGCTTGCCCAAGGCCACACAGCTAGGTAATTATTAAGTGTCTGAGGTTGGATTTGAACTCAGGTACTCCTGACTTCAGGGCTGGAGCTCTGTCCACTTTGCCACCTAGCTGCCCTGTCTTATGCTCTCTTACTTGTGCTTTGATATATAGATCTCCACAGGAACTGCCCTCTGCCCTGGAGCTGTGAGGAGGATCCCTGCTATCTTAGTATGGAAGACCAAACTGAAACCTAGATCTGAATGTAGGCAAACAGCAGAACCATGCCCCAGGGAGAGCAGAGAGATTTCTGCAGTCTCCCCTGACCCCCTTACCATCTGTGTGTTGTGCTCTGGTAGTACAGGCTAGTTTCTCCCAATTCTCACTGCAGGTTGTGCAGCTGGTTCTACTCACTCCAACACTCATTCTGGTGTAGCAGAGTTCTCTCACCACCCTTTCAAGCTGTTCCTGGTGATGCCTGGGATGGGCTGAGCTGGGTTGCACTGTGGCCAGGGCTTTTTTCCAACTCCTGGTCCTGATGAAATACACTTTTCCTGCAGAGCTCTAAGTTATCTTGACTGGGAAAATGCATCACTCAGTCTTTCTGTGGGTTCTGCCCCTCTAAGTCTTGGCTAGAGTCATAATTTGATGACTTTTGGAGTTTTTTAGGGAAGGAGTTCCCGGGAAACGCTGCCTTCATGCTGCCATCTTGGCTCTGCCCCCGAGAGTATGTTTTAACATGACTCAGACACTCAGTGCTCTGTTATACTAACTTCTGATTGAAAGTATTGTCATTTTCTTTAAGAACAAAATATTGTACAAACAAGTCCATTGAAAATACTTTCAAAGAGAATTGCAAATGTGCTTCCATTTCAAATGCCAAAGCTTTTTCTCCCAGCCTTATACTATTTTTTAATAGATATTGCCACTCATAATTTTGAAATGCACTAAACTGATGGGGTTTTCTGGGAAATGCACAAATGGAATGATACCATCAAGTAAATCAATCCTACCTTGTTATCTTAATTAAAATATGTGCAATCAAAGAGGGATGTCCTCCTCTTTCATCTTCATAAGCTTGGGATCTTTGTCCATGATATCTTAGAGAGATCAGCGAAGGCTATGAACCTATATCACAATAAAATAAATCAGTAGGAATAAAATACCTTCCTTTTTGTCCTTTCTTGGCATAAACCAGTATTTTTCCACATTGCATTTATAGTTTCTGTCTCTTCGTATCCCTCCCCTCCTCTTCTCTCATTTCCTATGTCCTTCAGTGTCTCTAGCTGTCTCACTTTCCCCTCTCCCTCTCTATTTTAAACAAAGACCTTTATGTGTGAATTTTCTTGCATTTAATCTTCTTTTTCTAGGGAAATCTTTTGAAGTTTTTGGGAAGGGATGCCCATGAAAAAAATATGGGAAAACTGATTTAATTCTGGACTAAAATTCTGACTTTATCTGAATTTCGGGAATTCTGAAATTTATCTGAAATTATCAGAGTGTAGAAAAGCAACACATTGACAGTCTAATCAAAATAAATGCCATTTCATGCACGAAAAAGTACTTATATGCCAGGGGCCAAGAAGCCCCATGTCAGAAACTAAGATAAGATAAAAGGAGCAAAACAAATTCCAGACATACCAGGGGCCAAGAAGCCCCATGTCAGAAACTAAGATAAGATAAAATGAGCAAACAAATTCCAGGCATACCAAGGGCCAAGATAAACGAACAAACAAATTCCAGGAACGGGGCCTCACCCTCCATTATCAAGAACAACCTGACCACAGAATATCCCTTCTCTCAGGCCAAGGCATACCAACTCTACCCCCTAAGCTAACTTCCTTGTTCCTTCTCTACAGTATATAAGCATGTACTTTTTCTCAATAAACTCAGACCTTATCCACCACCCTTGGGTCTCACTCTCCTTATTCTCACCCATTCCTTTTCAGGCTGGGTCCTCCTCGACACCCCACTTTGCTGTCCCATGGGTTGGGGCAAGTAGCGCCCAACATGGGGCTCGAACCCACGATCCTGAGATTAAGAGTCTCATGCTCTACCGACTGAGCTAGCCGGGCACTAAAAAATGATAAATCAGAAAACAAGTCATCCTGTTACAAATTTTTTAATAATTTGTATCTTGGGGGGGAAAAGGATAAATTTGTTCTCTGATTCACTAATTTAATAAATAAAAACTGCTAAATAAGCTTTAATATTTTTGAGTATAGCTAAACTTGTCTAACTAATAAAATTATATACAAGGAAGTTGGGTGTGTTGCAGTATTTGGTCGCAAATAATTTGCCATCTGGTGTTGGATCGGAAAAGGCTATTTCATTGGTACTCAGAAAGCAGCCAAACATGAAGTAATTCCGGACAGTATCCACCAATCGATGGGCAATGCCCTTTCTTCTCATCAGGCTAAAGACCCAGATCCGACTGATCCCACAGAGCGCTGGTTCTGGGGTGCTGGAACACTGCCAGGCTCGCTGGTTGTGAAACATTTGCTGGTTTGGAGAGTCTGCATTAGTTGGTTCAGTTAGGACATGGAAGGCTTGTTTGATTGGCTCAGCAATTAAACATCCAACTACTTTCTTTTCATCAGATATGTAGAGGAAGGTTTTAATTTTGCTTGGATAGTTTAGGATAACTTGCTTATATCCTAGTTCATTATCTACAAGTTCACGGACATCTTCTGCCTTTCGAATAGCATATTTTGGGTCACTAGGAAGTACTAATATAATCTTGCCATCCCAAAATTCTGCCACAATACGTTCTTTCTTCCAACCCACATATTTAATTCCTTCCAGGAATCTCTGGTGATAGTGGGCATGTTGTGCTTCATCCTCAGGGCTAGCTGCTGAGTAGATCATGCCACAAGACTTGCAAACAATGGCTCCAAAATGTTTCTGACCAGCATCAATAATGAACTGGTCTTTCAACCCTTTGTTTAATTCTTTGTTGTTTTTGTTAGTCTGTGGTTGGAGCTCTTTCAAGACATTTGAAGGCTTATTAATAGTTGTATCAGGTCCTAAAGATAATTGTTCTTCTGAAAAAGCTAAAGAACTTTTTTGATTTATTGAAGTTGCACTAAATATGGGATAGGTAACAGACTCAGGAGATCCCTCGCCTGTAGCCATCCCTGAAGGTTTTACCAAGGTAGTTATTGACCTCAAAGATTGTTTTTTCTCAATCCCTCTCCATCCCGCTGACTGCAAACGCTTTGCCTTTAGCCTACCCATCACCAATTGCCGTGGCCCATTCCCAGGCTTTCAATGGAAAGTCTTACCCCAGGGCATGACCAATAGCCCTACACTCTGCCAAAAGTACGTAGCCCAGACTATTGACCCCTTTAGGATGCAATATCCCTCACTCTATATCATCCATTATATGGATGATATCCTCCTTGCAGGACCTACAGAAAAAGAATTGGTAACTATCTCTCAGAAACTTATAGAGGCACTAGAAAAAAGAGGACTCCGGATCTCCCCGGAAAAAGTTCAGACCCGACCCCCCCAGTTATTTCTTGGATTTGAACTTTTCACTAACAAAATCTTGACCCAGAAAGCCCATATTCGTATTGATCATTTGAATTCCCTCAATGATTTTCAGAAATTATTAGGAGACATCAATTGGCTCCGACCCTATTTAAAACTAACAACGGGGGAATTAAAGCCATTATTTGACATCTTAAAGGGAGACCCAGAGCCCACCTCCCCATGTTCCTTGACACCAGAAGCCCGCTCAGCCCTGATGCTAGTCGAGCAAGCCATAAAAAACCAACACATAGGATATTACAGCCCTGAAAAGCCTCTCTGGCTTTTGCTCTTTCCCACAAATCTCTCTCCCACTGGCCTGCTTTGGCAAAATCTTTGGCTTTTCTGGATACACATGCCAGCCACCCCCACCAAAATTCTCCCATCATACCCACACCTCACCGCTGACCTCCTTAAAGGAGGAAGAGAAGCTGCAGTAAGACTCTTTGGCAAAGAACCTGATCACATCATTTGCCCATACACAGCATCACAAATAAATTGGCTCCCATTAAATGATGATGACTGGGCTGTGAGCTGTATCTCATTCCTGGGGGTCACAGACAATCACTACCCCCCTGACAAACTTATTCAGTTCCTGCAAATAACACCTGTAGTCTTCCCCAAAATAACTAAAAGGGCACCCCTCAAGGAGGCCCATCTCATCTTCACAGATGGCTCAGCATCTGGGAAAGCCGCAGTGAGCGTAAATGGGAAGATCACCTCCCTCACCTTCCCATACACCTCAGCACAACTTGTAGAGCTTGCTGCGATCATCTGGGCGTTTGAGGCAGTCCCTGATCCTTTAAATCTGTACACAGATAGTGCCTACGTTGCCCACTCGGTACCCCTTTTAGAAACTGTCCCTTATATACGACCATCTACCAATGCCTCCCCTCTCTTTGCCAAGTTACAGTCACTCATACTTTCAAGAAGTCAACCCTTTTTCATTGGTCACATTCGCACCCATTCCGTAACTTCTGTCAGAGTCTAGGTATCAAACATATTACAGGAATTCCCTACAACCCTCAAGGACAGGGCATTGTAGAAAGAGCCCACCAAACGCTCAAGAATATGATTACCAAGCTGCAAGGAGGTTCAGAGGCACTCTACCCCAAGGCCAATAATGCCAAAGCCATTCTTAACCATGCCCTCTTTGTCCTAAATTTCCTCTCCCTTGATGCTACCACCAAATCAGCAGCCGATTGCCTTTGGCACCCCACTACTGAACACAACTATGCACAGGCTATGTGGAGAGATTCCATCTCCAACAAATGGCAAGGACCTGACCCAGTCCTTATCTGGGGTAAAGGACATGCCTGTGTTTATGATTCATCAGCCCAAAATGCTAGATGGCTACCTGAGCATCTAGTCAAATTATTTAACCCACCCAGGGAAGCCCCTGAGTATTCCCCTTCTGTGCTTTTTTGCAGAACTCAAGAACCGTCATGAGGACCTTCCCTATCTTGTATCTGCTGATCCCAGCCACCTGCTCATACAGACTACTCAACTATACCTGGTCCGTTGAAGACTCCCGAGGCTCCCGTATTTGGAGCACATCTAAAATAGATTCAACCACCCCGTGGCCCCCTCTATATCCAGTCCTTTGTCAGCTCGCGCAATATGATTCAGGATGGGATGCGATGTGGGGCCCTGATGGGAACACTGGATGCATCACTAAAGACCGAAGAGGAAAGCTTGCTGGCCTATCCTTCTATGTATGCCCCGGACATGACTCCCCACCACGTTGCGGCCAACTGGCAGATTATTTCTGTAAACAGTGGAGTTGTGAAACAACAGGTACTGGGTACTGGATAAAACACTCAGAAACAGACTTTATTACAGTCGCCGCCAACTATAGCCTCACACAGAATTCTTGCCAGACTAACAACCAATGGTGCAACCCCCTGAAAATTCAGTTTACTGAGGAAGGAAGAAAGGCACCCCAATGGGGAAGGGGATATACCTGGGGACTCCGATTGTATAAGGAAAGATATGACTCTGGAACTATATTCACCATCAAACTCACCCAAACTATCCCCACCCCTCAACCAATAGCTATTGGGCCTAATGCTAACATCTATAATACCAGACCCTTGGACCGACCTACTCCCAGCACCCCTGTCTCCCTCGGCACCATCCCTTATAGACCCACCCTCCCTGCTAGCAGTCCCTCTACTGCCCATATCATACTTACTCTCATTAATGCCTCTGTGCAAGCTTTGACCCAGATACAGAATTCTTCATTGGAGGAATGGTGGATCTGCTATTCCTCTTCCCCACCCTTCTATGAAGGTATTGTTCAATTCGGGAACATCACACACTCCAACAGAACAGATGATCTCAGATGGGGCACTGGGGAATCCCAAGGCCTCACTCTTACAAAAATCTCCGGTCAGGGAAATTGTCTCCTTGGCCCACAAATGCTCCCCCCTCTTCAGCTAGACACAGTATGCAACCAAAGTACCCTTATTAATACTTCCTATAGATATGCTGTAGCCCCTCCTAATACCTATCTTGCCTGCTCGTCAGGACTAACCACCTTTGTGGACACCAAACAATTCCTTGAGAAAAAGGACTATTGTGTCCTTGTCTCCCTTTTTCCTCACCTAACTGTCCACTACCCGGAGGAATTCCTCCAATTTTGGGAACATGGAAGGGGTACCCTTATCAGAGACAAAAGAGAACCCCTGACAGCAGTTACACTTGCGGTCCTGATTGGACTGGGGTTTGTTGGCTCTGGTACAGGTATTGCCTCCTTAGTCTCCTCCAATGCACAGTACACCCAGCTTAGCGCCGCTATTGATAAGGATCTCTCAGAACTTCAAGCAGGTTTAGAACACCTGAAAGACTCTGTCTCCTCTTTAGCTGAAGTGGTGCTACAGAATAGACGCGGTCTTGACTTATTGTTTTTACAACAGGGGGGGACTCTGTGCGGCACTCAAAGAAGAGTGTTGCTTCTACAAAGACAAACTTGGCCTGGTAGAAGACAGTCTGAAGAAGGTTAAAGACAGCCTGGAAAGGCGCAAGAGGGAGAGAGAGCAGAAGGAGGCATTGTATAAAAATTGGTTTTCCACATCCCCCTGGCTCTCTACTCTGCTCCCAAGCCTTCTAGGCCCATTAATTGGCTTCCTAATTCTAATTTCTTTTGGACCATGGGCCTTCAGGAGACTGACCAACTTTATCAAATCCCAAATTGACTCAGCCCTTGGAAAACCAGTTTCGGTCTTATACCACCAATTGAAAAGCCAAGGGTCATGTGAGGACCTCCAAATGGAACCCTTGAGGTTCGCTGCTCTTACACCTCGCCCACCTTGGTATGCGCGCATCTGCCCAAGGAAAGGCACCCCCTAAGGGCTGCAGTGATACCCAATGACGGGATTTAGTGTGACTCCATGACTTGGGAACATCAGATCCTACAGGAGATAACAAGGACCTCTCTAAGGTCCCCTCCTGGTCACGGATACCAAGCATGAAAACCAAGTTGCACAGCCTAAGACAGGGATCCTGCCCATAAATTTAAAATAAAAAAGGGGGACATGCCAGGGGCCAAGAAGCCCCATGTCAGAAACTAAGATAAGATAAAAGGAGCAAAACAAATTCCAGGCATACCAAGGGCCAAGATAAACGAACAAACAAATTCCAGGAAAGGGGCCTCACCCTCCATTATCAAGAACAACCTGACCACAGAATATCCCTTCTCTCAGGCCAAGGCATACCAACTCTACCCCTAAGCTAACTTCCTTGTTCCTTCTCTACAGTATATAAGCATGTACTTTTTCTCAATAAACTCAGACCTTATCCACCACCCTTGGGTCTCACTCTCCTTATTCTCACCCATTCCTTTTCAGGCTGGGTCCTCCTCGACACCCCACTTTGCTGTCCCACGGGTCGGGGCAGTTATAGTGTTTTAATATGCCCAGAGAAATTTAGAAAATCTATACTCCTATTGTCTTTAATATAACTCTTTTTACCACTATAATATATGGCAGTGTATTTACATTGCCTGTATTTACATTGCCAATGTTGAAGTAATCAATTAACAAATAGTAGACAGTCTCTAATTAAACTTGACAACTTCTAGGACTTGAAAACACACCAAAAACCATCTAATTCAGCCACTTATATTATGAATGAGGTAACTGAGGTTCAGTGAAGTTAAGTGACTTTCCCAAAGTCAAATTAACAAGGTTTAAACTATGGAACTAAGCCCTGAAATTGTTAGGATTCTACACACATAACTGAAAAAAGTGAAAATCGAGTCTGTTCACATTATGAATAAGAAAATACTCATGATTCCCCCAAAAAACAAAATTACATCACTGGTACAAATCAACAGAAGAACTTGAATAGCTTAAATCAATAAATCAGCCGCATGATTGTTTCTACATTTTAACATACAACAAAGTATTTTTATGATAGAAGAGCTAGATTAAAACATATTTGGTATCATGTAGATAAAATTAACTTAAAAGGTATTAGTTTAAAAAAGGTATTAGTTTTCTTTTTCTTTTTAACTAGTTGTATTGATGTAATATTTGAGTGTCTAACAAATTACCAAGGAATTATTAAAATACTGAGATGAAAAGTATTTCAATATTATTCAGAATATGCATATTTTATTTACAAATTACTTTTATATTTTAAAAATAAGTCTTTTAGATTTTAGGCTTGAAAAAAATTAATGAATAAAAGAAGATACTTATTCACATGATAATCTCAAAGACTTATGCTTAGTCACATCCTTTATAAGTGATCCCTATTTGATGGAACAGAAATCTTTGAAAATTCTAGAAGTTATTTCTTTTATTTTTTGTTACTTTCATCACTACTTTTAAAATTTGTTGCTACTTTTTTCTTTTTATCTCACTTCATTTCTTTTTTAAAATTTAGTTATTTTTATTTTTGTACAAATTATGTTTTTATACATTACTACAATATTCTTGTTTAAGAGTAAACATAATATCCCCTCCCCCCCCCAAAATATAGACCCTCATGAGCACACTTCATTTCTTAATATATCAATCTTCCACATACATTTCCATGTAGAGTTCCTTATAAGAAAGATAAAAAATAAAATAGAAAGAAAAATAAAAGGTAAGAAGTTGAATGAAACTTAATAATACAGCAGCTGAGTTCCGACAATATATGCCTTGATCCACATTCATAGACCAATGCAAAAAATGGATGAATGTGATTTTTCCATATCTCTTCAGGACTGAACATGATTGTTATAATTACACAGTATTCAAATTTGACTATAGTTACTTTAGCTTTTTCTATTTACCTTGTTAGTCATTACGTATGTTGTTTTCCCAGTTTTGTTGACTTCATGTTATATTAATTCATATGTCTTTCTAAGTTTCTCTGTTTTATTAATATACATATTTCTTACTGAAATAAATTATATTTTATTTGTTTTGATATTTGTTTACATATGTAATATTATATTGCAGACTTATAGCACAATTTTTTCTAAAATTGTAAATAATACTATATTATATTATACACACACATTATAACACAATTATTTATCCATTTCATCATCTATGGATGATTACTTTGTTTCCAAGGTTGTTATAAATATGCTAGGGTAGACCTTTCTATCTTTCTCCTTCTTGAATTACTTTATTATATTCTTTTTGTTATTATCTTAGTTTGTGATTTTATTAGTGGGGGGAAACTTGTGGTGCTTTCCAATGATTCAGATCAGAAAGTTTTCTGTAATGTATGGCTTTAAAACAGAATCAATGGTTTCTGCCAGTGATTGAATTGGAGTGGACAAGTAATGGTATTGGAAGCAGTTCAGGCTATTAAATTTCCAAACTTGACATGACATTAATTTTTTTAAGTGGAAAAGTAAGTGGAAATCACATAGGCCATGTACAGTGGAATGGATGCTAACTCTTCCCTTGGGAATGTTTGCAGAAGATGACATTGGGAATGCTTGTAACTCCCGGTGAGAAAGCTTAATCTAAGTATTTAAATTGTATCCCAGAACTATTGGGCCTGAAATATACTTGTACAATAGCTAAGATTTTCAATCATGGTACTTGTAGTAATATATTTTCATTTTATTTCTTTAGATTTTATAGTTTTGAATAAAGATAGTATCCAGGAATTTTTTGTTGCTGCTGTTTTTGTTTTAATTTTCAAAAGATAAACTTAGAAAATTACTTTGACTGTTAAGAGGTTAATATACTATCTGTGATAATTGAAATTTTCCTGGAACTTAGTGGAAACCCAAAGGATATATTTTAAGAAAGGGAGATTAAATGACTTATCTATGATCACACAGATAGTTAATATGACTGGACTTTAACTCAGGTTTCCTGATTTCAAGACTGACCTTGCCATGTTGTTTCTCTATTTAAACTTGTTCAGTGTTTTTGACAGGAATTGTCAAATGAGCAGCTAAAGATGTCAAAATGTGAAGTATACATATTTTTAAGTAAGTTTAATACAGTAGAAAGAAGTGAATCAAACAAAAGTGAGGATTCATATTCTTTTCCCAAATATGTATATCTGTTGATATATATTCAGATATGTTTGGCATATATGTATATGCATATTGTATGTATATAAAAGTCATAACTGAGTTCATTTCATGGTTGAACAGGAAATTTAGTTGTTAAACACCTCTATCTCTAAAGATTTGCATCTTATCTCAGTGGCAAATATTTTTTTTTCTTCAGAGAACTCTGGAGTCAGGAAGACCTGAGTTCAAATGTAGCCCCAGATACTTGACACTTTCTAGCTGTGTGACCTGGGCATGTCCCTTAACCACTATTGCTTCACCAAAGAAAAGTTTAAAAAGTTTAAAAAAGATAAGTCTTCTTTCTTTTTCTCCCAATGAAAATATTTTTGGATGTCCGAGGTTATTGTGAAAATGAAAACAAATTTTGATATCATAATACTCAATCTATTTCTTGTAAATAATATATTTTAACAATGAAAATGTTTCCTTTATGGTAATGCTATATAAACCGTGCATAAACATCTCACCTGTATTCTAAATAAGATAAAATATTATCCAGCAATTCCATCATGATAAGATTTAATATGATTACTTCTGTGATATATGAAATACAAAGAATGTTTTTGATATTATGATGTGTTTATCTCTCAGCTGTAGAAAACATGTAAAGTAATTCTCTATGAATGAAAAAGACATGTGTTTGAAAATCTTTATCAGTGAATAAACCTAAGAGTTGAGTTTTGGCAAGTGAAATGGAAAATATATGAAATAAGTACACAGAATATAATATTTACTATATACTTTACTATATTATCCAATAACACATTGGAATTAGATTTGTGTTCAGAGTCAAAATATTAGTTATAATCATGTAAGATCATTTTAGACTATCTACCTCTTTAGGTTAAGTTCTTTAGCATAACACAGTACATAAATGACTGAATTTGGTGGTAGGAAGGACTGGGTTCAAATTCCACCCTTGATTCTACTAGCTCCCTGGACAAACTGTGCAATCTCCCTTTCTCTGAATACAACTGCAGGCCTCTGAAAACCTTTTGGTTTGTATCAGTTCTTGTGACAGCTGATATACTGTGTGTGAAAACAAGACAAAAATCAGAATTCCTTAAATCTGGTCTACCTTGACCTAGAGGATCTCTGTGCTCCTTAGTTTAAATATTAACTAGCGTCTCAAGTCTTGAATCCTTAGTGATTCACCACTGTCATTGCTATACTTTTCCTTGATCTTGACTTACTTATATGCCAATATATGTTTACCTAACTTTGATGTGCTTACATGTGTTGTCTTCCAGACTTCTGTTCTATAACTGGATAGATGTGCTACCTCTCTAGCATATCCACCACAATATGACAATTTACTGGTCACATCACACCTTTTACCCTCTTAAGGCATTACTTTCTTTTGCAGTTGTTAATGTTATCTGTTGTATCCTTTATAATTAGCTTGTTAGTTGCATTATTGTTTTCTGCTCTAACATTTAGCACAAAATTCTACAAATTATGAGCACTTAAAATAAAGGTTTGTTGAGCTGAACTGGAGAAGAGTGCGTGTATTATTTCATTAAAATAATGGGAAAGTAAACTGACAGAAAGCTTGGCAGGGGAACATATTTATGAAACTTGTTGGAGATAACAAAAAATAAATAGAAAAGATCTGTCAAAATTATTATGTTAGAAAATGATATCAATAGAGTAGATTCATCATACATGGACTCCATTTTTTATATCCATATCAAGACATGGAAATATGCTTAAGAAAATAATGAAGGGGAAAGTACCTAGAGTAGAGGAAAAAATATGGAGGCTAAGAGGTGCAATGTTTAGAATGCTGAATCATAAGTCAGGAGGACTCTTTTTCCTGAGTTCAATTCTAAAGTCAGACATTTACTAGCTGTGTGACCCTGGACAAGTCATTTAACCCTGCTTGCCTCAGTTTTCTAATCAGTAAAATAAGCTGGAGAAGAATATGGCAAATCACTCCAGTTTCTTTGTCAACAAAACTCTAAACAACTGAAGAAAAACAATAAACAATGATCTATGATGAATTTCAAAGGTGCTCTGGATCAATTCATTTTTATTTGTAATAATATTTTCAATTAAGAAACATTTATTTTTTCCTACTCTTACTCCAATGAAAAAGAAAAAAATGAAAATAGAGATTATTTAAAAAAATATATGTAATTAAGCAAACATACACAAATTGACCATGTCTAAAACTAGCTAGCAGGAGGTGGGTAGCAGTCATCCTCATTAGTTTATTAAAGCCTGGTTAATAATGTCTTTAATCTGAATTCTTCAGTCTTTTAAAGTTGGTCTTTACAATGTTAGTAGTATATATTAAGTAAGTCCTTTGCCTGATTCTGCTTACCTCATTTCATAAGGATTCATGCAAATCTTCTAAGTTTCTGTGCTTAGCACATAATACAGTGACTGAAATGAAGTAGATGTTTAATAAATGTTTATTGATATTCTAACTGAAATCAATTTCACATCTTTTATGGTACAATAACATTTCATTATAGTTGTAGATTATACTTTGTTTAGTCATTCAAGTAATGGGCTTTAGAGTTCCTTGTGGGGATCAGTTCTTAAGATACATGAATTAGGGCAGAATATTGTATTCTTAGAAAAAAAATCATAGATATCATGACAAAATTTTTTAAAAGAAGGAATTACAAAAAGTTACTGACCTATAGATCTATTTTTCCTATCTCCACAAAATTTTCATGAAAATATTTATACTTATTGAGACCATCTTTGATAGAGAGGGGAAAAAACAGACTTCCTCAAAGAAATTCAACAGTAGAACACATTTTTGCAGTCAACCAATTGTTTGAAAGGTAGAGAGAGTACAAGATGTCTCTTCACTTATTTTTGCTGCACTTATCTGTTGTTCATATCTTTACCTCCTAGAAAGACTTTGCTTATTGATTCTTTAAAGCTTTAGAAATTGTTGCCTTTATTTTTGTATATGTCATTTCTACTTCTTTACAAATCACTGTGGGGTTTGAAGTCTTAAAGTTTGAATTGTTGTTGAAGTAAGTAGATGAGAACAGATTATTATAGAAATACTGGCAAAAAGTAATAGAGAAAGGCAAAAAAAAAAGGTCTAAGTAGGATGCAATGACAAATGTTTATAAAAAGTGGCATAAGGAATATAATACAGAAAATATATTATCAGAGAAGTTGCTGGGTGGCCAGTCAGATAATAAGAGCAAGGGATAACTGCACTGGTATCCACTGAATGTTTTTAAAAACCACAGTAGTTCTTAAATTTTCTTGTGTCACCAACACATTTGGGTAGTCCAGTAAAGCCTATGGACTCCTAAATGCATAAAATAGAAAATAAAAAGAATAAAGGAAATAAAGAAAATAAAGAAAATAAAGGAAAGCAAAACAATTTTATCAAAATACAATTATCAAAACATACTTTTAAAAAAATTCATGGTTCCTAGGTTAAAAACAATTAATTGAAGGGAAAGATTCCTATATGTAGATTTATCCTCTGTGTAAGATTGGTAGAACATAAAAAAGAATCATATAGAATTTTTTTAAATGTAGATTAGTTGTCACTTCTATCATAGAATGAAATACCCTCATACAGGAGAATGTGGGCCAATTGAAGTATGAATGTATTATTCTGATCATAATCATGATTTTCAGAACATTACAATCCTGGAAAAATCAAAATTTCAAGTTACCAAAATGACAAAGCAAAAATGGATTGTGAAAGTAAGTAGAATGTGACATAAAATCAATTTGACATGTATGACAGGTAGTTTTAAGGTAACTAGAATAATATATATGGTCAGAAAAGGCAAATAAGTAAAGTAAAAATAAGAGAGATCAGATAGATATTATGAGGGGTTGAACTAGCATACATAAAGCTTTTTAATGTTGTTGTTTGTTTGTTTGTTTTTTTAGGTTTGTTCAAGGCAATGGGCTTAAGTGGCTTGCCCAAGGCCACACAGCTAGGTAATTATTAAGTGTCTGAGGTCACATTTGAACTCAGGTACTCCTGACTCTAGGGCCGGCACCCTATCCACTGCGCCACCTAGCTGCCCCATACATAAAGTTTTAAAACAAATTTTTATTGATAGTTTTGCTTTTATATCACCTATGTTTTCCAATGTATTCTATTCCCAGAGAGATATCCTGAAAAAACAGGGAAAGTAAGTCAGCAAAAATGACCAATAATCAAAAAAACTGATGTTATATACAATGTGCCCCAATCATAGTCCCCTAAATATGAAAATAAGGGGAGTGTCTTTCTCAAATCTCTTCTTTGGGGTCAATATAATCAGTATAATTTTCTAGTATTCAATTTTAATAATTTAATCACTTTGACATTGCCATTGTTATATTTATGTTGGATATTATTTCATGAAGTATTAAAGTCTTTCATTGTGTTGAAAAGATCTTCTTTGGAGGATGAAAAAGAAATCCAAAGGAGGAAAACTGTGGTTCATTAGGAGCACCACTAATGGATAACATTATAGTAACTATAGTAACAAGATCATATAGGTCCAATGAAATGTTAAAGGCTATCATAGTAAAATAACTGTGTCTGTACCAAAAATATGCATTTTTCTATCCCCTGATACTAATCTTCTCTGATACTGATCTTATGGATGTGGTCAGACTTGCCATAGCTTATACTCTGCTGACACATCTTTCAAGATTTCCCAGTCAATCACCTCCATGTTAGAATAAGGCATTGAAATCAAAACAGAGTTTTCATTTTACTAGAAAGCTACATTATTGTTGTTGTACTTTATGATATTGTTTAAAGTTTCCTGTAATGGGGCAAGTTCTATTACAAGCAAATTTAAACTCTGTCTTGAAACATCCAAGTGAAGACTATATTGATCTCTCATCATCAAAATCACTCTGGTACTTTCAATTCTGGGTTGAGTGCCTTCCAAATACTTGGCTTAAACACCATCATCAGGGGGGTGGTAGCAAAGTGTATCATGGAAGGAAGAGATAACAGAATAAGGTATTTCTGTGATTCCTTTGCCATTTCACCAATTCTACTTCTTAAGCAATTGTTTTCTTTTTCCAAGATGTTGACTCTTTTTTTCTTAAAAAAACCCACTTTTATGGGGCAACAAGGTGGCGCAGTGGATAGAGCACCAGCTCTGACATAAGGGGTACCTGAGTTCACATTTGGTCTCAGACACTTAATAATTGCCTAGTTATGTGACCTTGAGCAAGTCACTTAACACCATTGCCTTAAATTAAAAAAAAAATTAATTAAAAAATCTTTTATAATTGTTTGGAGAAGAATATAGGTGTCAGTGATTTTCTGCTTACTCCCACCATCTATTTTCTTCTCTTAACTTTACATGATATGGGAACTGATGAAGGCAAACTGTAGAGAATGCATCTGTAGTTACACTTTAAAAATGTAGTTTTTCTTTAAGAATATATTTTAAAGCAGTGCATTAATCATAATCTTAGTTAATTATATAATGTATTTTTAAAAATTTACCATCTGATCTGAGTTGCTAAAGAAAGGAGCCATATAAGAATTGCTGCTACATTATAATATTTTTCTATTTCACCCATGCAGGAAAGACAATTTTCCCATGTGAATTCAAAAATGTGGTACATATTAGTTATTTCTGCCTGCTGTGTAACTCTTTCAAAAGAAAAATAACAAATCCTCATAGACTGGGAGATAAAGAGAAACAAGAAGAATCAATTAATAGTGTCATCTCACACTTGGTTCTTGACTATTGTTTGCCTCAGTTAGTTGCAACACTGCTTTGATGCTTCCACTTGGCTGAGTGTTTGTCTTAACATGAGAAACTAATTTATTATTAATAAGATGCAGAGATAATTCCAAGGAGGGAGATAAGTGGGTATAATAGCCAGGAAAACTATCAAGACTGATCAAGGAGTTCAAGTTGCATGGAGAAAAGGAGTCAAGAAAATCAAATGTGACACCTGTTTGAATGGGGTAATGAGATAAATAACAAAGAAAAAAATACAAGCCAGCTTATTAGGTCAAGCAAGTCACTGATTTTATGTTATTTGATTCAGAAAATAAAATTTTGCTTTGGAGTTAAATGTCTTTCAGGGAATACCTATCAAGATATTGGTGTTTTAATAGACTAGGAGTTTGGTAATAATGTGAGGTGGAATGAAAGAAGTTCTTCCCTTATCATACTTTTAACTATCTCTGATAGTCTCCAGACTATCAGATGTGGAAATGGTTCTTTCACTCTCCTCTCTTTAAATGATTAGGAATTGTGGAGATTACATTGGATCAAATACCTTCGGGAGTGTCCATATTAATTGTTGTTTTGGGGAAGGGAAATTTTCCTTTTGTCACTGACCTCTTTGGGACATGCCTTGTAGTGGAATCTCTGGTCAGAAGATATAGATAATTAATTTTCTCTTCATGTGGTTCCAAATTCTTTTCCAGAATTGTAGGAACAGCACACATGCCTATTTTTCCAAATGACATTCAAATGACAATTTTTTTTTTTTTTACAAATAAGTGTCTCTTTTTTTTTATCATTTTCAGTTTACGGAGCATGAAGTCAAAACTCAGGGTTTTTCTGAATTCCAATTAATTATTACCATTTCTAGGCATTTTTATTTTGATTAATAATTGTTCTTATTTTTTGATAACTTATGGCTCTTGGATATATATATATATATATATATATATGTATATATATATATATATGTGTATATATATATATATACATATATATATATATATATGTAGGCAAATGTATATATATGCTCCCAAATCAATCTATCTACATTCATTTTATAAATATACATATATATTTATTCTTCATGTCAACTATAATCTTAGATATAAGAATATTATCAGTTATTTAAAATATTTGATACAAAAATTTTTGTTAACCAAACTTTACCTTTACTATAATAGCTGCTTTATTATGTTTGTAAAAAATCTTTTCAATTTTATGTACTCAAAATTATCTATGTCTTGTTTGGTTGGGGATCAATCATTTTATAATTGTATCTATACAGGTATTGACTGTGCTTTTGGCAAACTGACACCCAAATATTTAATGTATCTTATAATGATACGGCTGAAAATACTAGCACAGAGAAAGGCTATTTTTGTGAGTTTATTTTTTGCCTGCAACTTTATGAAACTATTAATTATCTCAATTAATTTCTTTACCTTTTCTGCCAACAGCAGAAAGGGATAGTTTTGCCACCTTTTTATCTATCTTTAGGCCTTTAATTTATTACTCTTACATACTGTTATTGCTAGCACTTCTAGAATCATGACCATTAAACAGGGGAAAGGATATCTTTATTTTACAACTTTTATGTTCTCAAAAATACCTTCCATATGGCCATACCATATTCTCTGTTCATTTTTTCCTACCAAGGTGCTACCTTCCCCATGAAGCTTTATGTGACCTGGCTAGCTGAAAGTATTCATTCCCTCCTTGGGTTTTTCTAAAAGACCTCAAATTATTCACTATTTGTTCTTATTACATTCTAACTTAAGCCACTCTCATTTGTGTTTTTGCCATCTCTCCCTTCATTAACTATTAAATCAAGAAAACAAGGACTATGTAATTTTTTAACCTTATTTCACTAGCATTTAACCAGTACTATGCATATGTTGAATGTTTATCAAAAGTTTATTGAAATAAAACAACATATAGGATTGATGATATATTTATTATGTGTTTGTTTTAGTGAAGGTAACTATCAGAGCAGCTTCACACTTCCTTGGAAGCTACCTTAATAGGGGATACAATAGATTAAAGTACTGGGTTTGGAGATAGTAAGAGTCCTATTCAAATCTGGCCGTGGACAAATCCCTTAACTTGTTTGCCTCAGTTTCTCAACTATAAAATAGGAACAATAAGAGCACCTACCTCCCAGTTTTATTAACAGTATTAAAAAAGATATTTATTTTTTAAAAGCCCGTAGCAAAAATGTCTGTATAAATATTTATTCTCTCCCCTACCCTTGGTAACACAGTCCTAGGGGAACTGAGAGGTGAAATGAATTCGCCAAAAGTTCATATAAACAGTTTGTGTCAGAGGCAAGATTGGAGAGCTAGTTTTTTTCTAACTCCAAGATCAACTATCTATATTCTACATTATATTGTTTCTCTTATATTATGAATCACATTAAAAAAATATCAAGAAGGGTAAATAAAAAAAGAAAAGACTTCACATCAATGACTTCAGTTTGTTCCTTTTAGTTGTCAGGCTCAATTTTTAATTCTAAAAAACTGTGTGGTTTTTATTTCTTGTTGATTTTTCTCTGCAGTATGCTCCAATTAGCATTTGAACTTTACACTATTGCCCTTGTTATGTCCTGTGGCTGCCATATATGATGAATGTCACCCACTTAGGAAAAGTTCATGGTTTCAGCTTTGTTATTTATGTCTTTTAAAAAAATATCGCAACTATCTAATTCATAGGAAGAGTATATCAGAGTTGTCTGTGACATTTCAGAATACAACAACAACAGCATCTATACTGAATCACAGAACTTCAGGCCTAGAAGGAGCTTCAGAAAACCCTGAGTACAATATTTGGATGGCTTTGATTTTCTGTTGTCATTAGATTTTTAGTGTTTTTTCATAGTAATGTCAAAGTTATAAAGAACAGTCAATATTTCACTGTGCAAATTTGTTTTCACTTCTCTTAGTTTACATTTCCTCAATGGCAAACTAGATGATCCCTTAGGATTTCTTCTAGCTGCAAAAGTTCATGAGACAAATCTATGAGTAAAGACAATTTATCCTTAAATCTTCTTTGGTATCCAATAGTCAAAGACAAAAATTGAAAGAAAGAATATGTATCCTTCGGGGCAGCTAGGTGGCACAGTGGTTAGAGTGCCAGCCCTGGAGTCAGGAGTACCTGAGTTCAAATCCAGCCTCAGACACTTAATAATTACCTAGCTGTGTGGCCTTGGGCAAGCCACTTAACCCCATCCTTGCAAAAAAAAAAAACCTAAAAAAAATATATATATATATACCCAATTATAATATTCAGCTCTAAATTGTACATTTTAGGTAGAATATTGATAAGATAAAGAGTACAAAGAGAAGGGTAAACAGGATAGTAAAGAGATTCATTAATGGAATATGACTGTAGATGGATAAATCATGAATAAAAAGTATATTTAAGTGTGGAGGAGAAGTAACATATATTAACATTGTGTTTTGAGAAAGTATGCTTAATAAGAATATCCACAACTAGAGAGCAGAAACATAGTGCAAAGTAAATGGCTGGAAATCATTTGAGGTATAAACAGAGGGGATTTTCTCTTTTAAATATAATGCAGACTACTATGGAAAGAAGAAATAGATGAGGAATTTAGCAAATATAATCTTGCTGGCACAGAAGCAGGATTGGGTGATAAAGGAGAACTTTAATTTATTCAGACATACACTGGAGTTTTCTCTACCAAAAGCAGAATATTTTATAACATTTTGACTTTTCTCACTATTAATTTCATTCTTTCAAAAAGGAAAATGAGGAACAACTAATAGGGGGAGAATTCTTCACTGGAACTCATTTTTCACTATGGAGGAACTGATTGTTGAGTAAAAATTATAGGAACAGTAAGAAGTGATCATTCTCTCCTAAAGTTTGTGAAAGAGAAGGAAAGGAAATTGCAGAATAGTCTGCACATGGATCTTAGATTGTAGGAAAACAGATTTCAAAAACTTCAAAGAAAGGATAAATAAGATCCCATGGATTAAAATTTCATGGACTCAGAAGTCAGTCCACGAGGGATATGAGATGCCCCAGAAATAAATACTGAACACACAAAGTGAAAAAATTTCAATGAATAAAAAAAAATTAGGTTTGAGGAGACTAATGAGATTAGATTTCTAGAGAATTTGTTATCCAAGTTAAATTTTTCAGTTCAATTGAATAAACATTTACTGTGCTAAAGTACTATGCTAAGCCCTGGAAATAAAAATAAGAAAAATGATAGTGATTGCTGTCAAGAAGCTTACATTCTAATGGGGGGCAAACAAGACTCAAAAATAAACTAGAAAAATGCTCAAAGTGCATTGGAGAAGCAGAGAGTATGGTATTTTAAGCACTCCAAACTAAATGTAGCTTTTGATAGAAATTATCAAGTTAGCCACAAGCTAGATTTTTTTAAAAAGAAATGTATTGAGGATGGAAGTAAGACCAAGTAATATGGGATTAAGAATGAATGAATGAAATCAGGCTGATGACAAGAAGGAATTTTTTATCTATATCATGAGAAAAAGGAAGATCAGAGAAGAGAAAGGGCATTTGCTTGGGACAGATAAGATGAGAACTAGCAACAAAGAAAAGGAAGATGTGTTCAAATTTTATTTTGTTTTCTCTTTCTTAAAGAAAATGACATTTGAACCTGAAATGACAGGATAAAAAAGCCAAAAAGTAATTTATTCTCAGGATAAGCAAAGAGGTAATAAGGAATAGTCACTTGATGAATTCAAGTCTTCTGGATTAGACAAACTACCACTTCAGGCACTTAAAGAATTGACCTGAATCAAAGACATTAATATTTGAAAACTGGAAAACAGATGTACCACAAGACTGGAGAAAAGTTCTATATTTCCAGGGAGGACATGGATACTGAACTTGCCAATTGTAGAACAGTGAGTTTAACTACAATATTCTTAGAGGAGAAGGAATTAGCAGCCAGAGTGTCTGGAAAAGGTGTTCTGCAGAAGTGATATATGAACTGAGTTTCATGGGAAGCCAGGAAATCTCAGGGAGAGATTAGTAGACAAACATTCCAGTGAAAACAAATAGGGGAATGTGAGACATCTTTAATAAATTTTAAACAAGAAAAGAAAGGTCTTAACTGAAGAATAGGTGAGATGTTCCATGGATACCCTGACAATAACTGGAGAACAAGAGGAGAGTCTCAATATGTATGGCAATCCACATAAACTTGGCAAACTTTTGGGAAGAGATATATAAGAGACACACTTTATTTCTTTCAAAGAGTCTGACTAAAGTTATCTCATTTTAATTACCTTATCAATTCTAGGAAGAAGGTACTATTATTAGATTTATTTTTCAGATAAAGATATTGAGATAGACAATGGAAAGTGACTGGTCAAAGGATATACAGCTAGTGTTTCAGAAATACCTGAAGTCATTTCTTCCTGACTCCTGATCTACAGCTTTCTCCACTTGAGCTACCATAAAAGGGGTCAGCATAGACTTCAATAACCCAAGATAATTTGCATATCAGTGAACTTACAAATGCATTTAAAATACTTGAATTCTTTGGTATGTGGTTCCAAACAAAATGTATTCTTATCTACTGAAGGAACCACTTTTATCTTCTACAAGAAGGAAATCAGTAAGAAAATGCAAATCTGATAATAGGACTCTGAGGTTTCAAACACTTGATTAAAGAGATCCTGAGGATCCTGATTTATTTCTTCAAATTCTTTTCAGCATGGGAATAAGGAGGGATGACTGCAGATATAAAATTATCAGAAGTTGAAAAAAATGCCTCCAAAACACATAATTGGGGTTGGCTAGGTGGCTCAGTGGATAAAGCACTGGCCCTGGAGTCAGTAGTACCTGGGTTCAAATCCAGTCTCAGACACTTAATAATTACCTAGCTGTGTGGCCTTGGACAAGCCACTTAACCCCATTTGCCTTGCAAAAAAAAAAACCAAAAAAAAAAAACCCCAAAACACATAATTGTCTAGTAGTAACTTAACTTAAATAAA
Organism: Macrotis lagotis; assembly: GCF_037893015.1. Taxonomy (NCBI): domain Eukaryota; kingdom Metazoa; phylum Chordata; class Mammalia; order Peramelemorphia; family Peramelidae; genus Macrotis; species Macrotis lagotis. Next base: position 99,653,947 of record NC_133666.1, read on the forward strand.
ACTGTGTTTTCAACACCTCCTTACCCACTTAAATATTCCTTAATGATTATCATGGTTCAAAAGAAGCTCATCGAAAATTCCCTTTTTTACTTTACTTTTGCATTTTACTGTTTCTGTAGCAAGAAGCAAATATGAGACACTAGAAAAGAAAAAAAATAAATGACACTTTATTAACCTTGAGGGCAAAACAAAAGTCATGTTGCTTTAGCTTGGCCTTGTCCTGCTTCTGAACAAGAAACTTAATTGGAAGAAACAGGGTTCTACATTTTGATGGGTAATGCTTGCCCTATAACTGTTGCTATGGGGATAGCTTAGCTAGTCCCATAAATAACTATTTCCCCCTTGTTTTTTCAGCAAAATGTTTATAACTCAAATTCATGATGCACCTTGCCAGATTTAAAGTTATTATTGTATCTACAGGGACATGATCGCTTTTTCAATAGATCAAGCAGTATAACTTACAACACTTTGTAACAAAAACTGAGACCTTTGGAGGTAATTGATGTGAATTTGAATCATGTGAGGAGAAGGAAAAATTATACTCTCATCTAGTGCAATGAACTTGCCATATGTCTCATGAATCAGAGGTATGGCACATTTTTCTTTAGCACCTTTAAACCAAGTGACTTTAATGCTTCTGTTGATAAAAATTTCCTCTGCTGTACTGTATTATAAAGTTCTCCTTTTGTTTAATCAGTGAGTCATTAAATGTAATAATTTTTAATCTATACTGAGAAATGATTAGGCATTTAGGAATTGGAACCATGTCCCCCATTCTTCTTTTGTTACCTACCTCCAAATAAACAATTTGATTTTTAAAAAAAGAAACATTATAATCATAAATTTAGAACTGAAAAAATACCTTAGAGATCATCTTGTCCAATTGTCTCATAACTGTCAATTGTGAAAAAGTAGAATTGTTTCCACTTTGCAAGTTATTCCTGGACAAGAAGGAGTGATGGTTTCATTTTCCATTAAAAGATGAATTCCCTCATTTTTTCCCAGGATAGCTATACATAAAATTGCATAGAATATATCATACAAACCATTTTTCCCCTTCATAGTGTAAATGAGAAAAGCCATGATAAAGAATTTTTTCCACAGTTTTTGATGTAGAAATTCTTCTCTCTTTGATATCTTCATAATATTGAAATTATTACAAAGGGTTACTTAGGTAAACTTCCTCAAATAACTAATGAGTTAAACAGAATAAACACATTCTGAAAGCCTACATTTTCAGATAGGATAACTCACAAAAATCAGAAAACTATGATTAAAGGTGAGCTCAAGAAAGGAAACTGTAAGTGATGAATATCAGTGAAAAAATACTGAATAAAATATTAGCAAAAAGAAAACAGTAGCATAACAAAATGATCATATACATTAAGGGCTTCCAAGAACAATACGTTCTGGAAAACTTAATGACTTAAAAGAAAGCATTCTTTACTAAGTGTTTTTAAAAGTTCATTATTGAACTGTAGAAATTTATTTACCCTCTGGAAATTATTTCCACATGTCTCTCCTTGAATTTGATTATGAATAAGGAATAGACAATATGGGGAGGAAAAAGAATTATAAATAATTAGAGATATAGATGTAAAACTACCTAAGTTCATCTCCTGCATTTGGTATTTGATGATTTCAGAATTAAGTCCTAGTAAGGTTAAGTAAATTGCCAGGGGCCAAGAAGCCCCCATAAAAGGAGAAAACAAAATTCCAGGCATACCAAGGGCCAAGACAAAGAAAAGAGGCCTCACCCTCCATTATCAAGAACAAACAGATCACAGACTATCCATTCTCTCAGGCCAAGGCATACCAACTCCACCCCTAAGCTAATCCCCTTGTTCCTTCTCTACAATATAAGCATGTATTTTCTCAAATAAACTCAGACCTTATCCACCATCCTTGGGTCTCACTCTCCTTATTTTCACCCATTCCTTTTCAGGCTGGGTCCTCCTCGACACCCCACTTTTCTGCCCCGCGGGTCGGGGCACGTGGCGCCCATCGTGCGGCTCGAGGCATGGACTCTTGCCAGGCAGACCCCGTAAAAAAGAATCGTCGCGACCCCCTCTGATCGCGACCCCCTCTGATCGCTCCGGAGAGCCCCACGAACAGGTAAGTGACGTCTGCCTCATTCTTTTCTCATGGGTTCCAAGCTGTCTAAATAACAGGTCTTTATACGGGACCTTAAACTGGCACTTAAAGACAGGAGAGTTAAAGTAAAGAAAAAGGATCTTGTTAGATTCTTCCTTTTTATAGATGAAGTATGCCCGTGGTTTCTGGTAACAGGACCTGAGATCCACCCAGGCAAATGGCAGAAAGTAGGAAGAGATCTTTATCAGAAATTGAAAATAGAAGGACCCGATGCCATCCCTGTTTCAGCCCTTTCTTACTGGGGTCTTATAAGAGACATAGTGGAAAGCGCAACCAGGGACCCCACAAAACAACAGCTTCTTTCAGTTGCAGAGTCCTGCCTTCGCCCTCTTTGGCGTACAGCCTCTATAAAGTCTTTGAAAGAAGAGGAAGCGAAACCCCCTAAAACTCCAGCTAGATTTCCCTCAGCAGCTATTGAAATCCCCCCAAGCAAATCCCTCTATCCTCCTCTCCCTTCTGAGATAACACCAGCAGAGGAGCCCATAACCTGCCCAGTGTTTACAAGAAATAAGAATCTCTGGTCCAGTCCAGAAACGGACCCAGATTCAGAGCCTCCAGACCCAGGCGATGAGGCAGAACTTGAGGAAGAGGCTGCTAGATATAATAACCCAGACTGGCCCCTAGCCTCCGCTCCCCCTCCATACCTAACTGCCCCTGCCTTCCTGCCCCTGGGGCCTAACATGACCACACTCAATAAGGCAGGAACTTCCATGAATTATAAAAAACAGATGGCACTCCCTGTCATGACAAGATCCCGCCAAGATGATAGTGACCCCGATGCAGGAGAGGCTGAGCCCCCCTGAGTCTTCCCATAGCGAAGGAGAAGAGGAAGAGGAGAATAGGAACAGGGAAGATGAAAGGGAAGTGGCAGATAGTCTAGGGGAACAAAAATCACTAAATTATAGAAAAATCCACTTCAAAAGTTTGAAAGACTTACATACAGCTGTTAAGACTTATGGGCCTAATGCCCTCTTTACTCTCTCCGCACTAGCAGCCATCTCCCGTGGGGGATATCTTCTCCCCTCCGAGTGGCTCAGGGTCATCCAGGCAGTACTTACACGAGGACAGTTCCTCACCTGGAAGGCTGATTTTTTAGATCATTGTCAAACCATTGCTTCAACTACCTATAAAACTTCTAAGGGAGCTTATGAAAAACCCTCAAGGACAGGGCATTGTAGAAAGAGCCCACCAAACGCTCAAAAACATGATTACTAAATTACAGAAAGGGTCAGAGACACTCTACCCCAAGATTAACAATGCTAAAACTATTCTTAACCATGCCCTCTTTGTCCTCAATTTCCTCTCCCTTGATGCTAATGCCAAATCTGCAGCAGATCTCCTTTGGCATCCCACTACTGAACACAATTATGCACAGGCTATGTGGAGAGATCCCATCTCCAACAAATGGCAAGGACCTGACCCAGTCCTTATCTGGGGTAAAGGACATGCCTGTATTTATGATTCATCAACTCAAAATGCTAGATGGCTACCCGAGCGTCTAGTAAAATCACATAATCCACCCAGGGAACCCCCTGAGGAATCCCCCTCTGTGCTCTCTTGTAGATAAAAGATCCAGCATGAAGGCACTCCTCCTGTGCCTGCTCCTTCCACTGTCCTGCTCATACCAACTACTTAACTACACTTGGGTCAGTCGAAGATGCTCAAGGATTCTGCATCTGGAGTACCTCGAAAGTTGACTCCACGACACCCTGGCTTCCCCTGTACCCAGATCTTTGTCCATTATCCGAATGGAACACTGGATGGGACGCAGTATGGGGGTCCGATGATCGCATGACAGGCTGTGGCTCTCAAGATAGAAAAGAGAGGCTTGGGACCCTCTCCTTTTATGTTTGCCCGGGATACCATCGCTCATCAGCCCCGCAATGTGGTAGAACGGGGGACTTCTATTGTAAAGATGGGATTGTGAGACTACAGGAACTGGGTACTGGATCACCTCATTAATGCCTCTGTACAAGCTTTGACCCAGATACAGAATTCTTCATTGGAAGAATGCTGGATCTGCTATTCCTCTTCCCCTCCCTTCTATGAAGGTATTGCTCAATTCGGGAACATCACACACTCCAACAGAACAGATGACCTCAGACGGGGCACTGGGGAATCCCAAGGCCTCACTCTTGCACAAATCTCCGGTCGGGGAAATTGTCTCCTTGGCCCGCAAATGCTCCCCCCTTTCAGCTAGACACAGTATGTAACCAAAGTACCCTTATTAATACTTCCTACAGATATGCTGTAGCCCCTCCTAATACCTATCTTGCCTGCTCCTCAGGACTAACCACCTTTGTGGACACCAAACAATTCCTTGAGAAAAAGGACTATTGTATCCTTGTCTCCCTTTTTCCTCACCTAACTCAGAACTTCAAGCAGGGCTAGAACACCTAAAAGATTTTGTTGCCTCTCTAGCTGAAGTAGCATTACAAAATAGACGTGGTCTTGATTTGTTATTTTTACAACAGGGGGGACTCTGCGCGGCACTAAAGGAAGAATGCTGTTTTTTTTAAGGATAAACTTGGCCTGGTAGAAGACAGTCTGCAAAGGGTTAAGGATAGCCTGGAAAAAAGAAAAAGGGAGAGAGAGAAAGGTGAGGCATGATATAAAAATTGGTTTTCCACGTGCCCCTGGCTCTCTACTCTGCTCCCAAGCCTTCTAGGCCCATTAATTGGCTTCCTAATTCTAATTTCTTTTGGACCATGGGCCTTCAGGAGACTGACCAACTTTATCAAATCCCAAATTGACTCAGCCCATTGGAAAACCAGTTTCGGTCTTATATCACCAATTGAAAAGCCAAGGGTCCTGTGAGGACCTCCAAATGGAACCCTTGAGGTTCGCTGCTCTTACACCTCACCCACCTTGGTATGCATGCATCTGCTCAAGGAAAGGCACCCCCTAAGGGCTGCAGTGATACCCAATGACGGGATTTAGTGCAACTCCATGACTTGGGAACATCAGATCCTACAGGAGATAACAAGGACCTCTCTAAGGTCCCCTCCTGGTCACGGATACCAAGCATGAAAATCAAGTTGCACAGCCTAAGACAGGGATCCTGCCCATAAATTTAAAATAAAAAAGGGGGACATGCCAGGGGCCAAGAAGCCCCCATAAAAGGAGCAAACAAAATTCCAGGCATACCAAGGGCCAAGATAAAGAAAAGAGGCCTCACCCTCCATTATCAAGAACAAACAGATCACAGACTATCCCTTCTCTCAGGCCAAGGCATACCAACTCCACCCCTAAGCTAATCCCCTTGTTCCTTCTCTACAATATAAGCATGTACTTTTTCTCAATAAACTCAGACCTTATCCACAGTGCTTGGGTCTCACTCTCCTTATTTTCACCCATTCCTTTTCAGGCTGGGTCCTCCTCGACACCCCACTTTTCTGCCCCGCGGGTCGGGGCAGTAAATCATATTCTTATATACAAAAAAGACCAATAATGTCAACAATGTGGGTATTACTTCCAAGAACGTAAGTCTTAAATGATCTATGCTTGTCCATCTTATCTAATTCTTTTTTTTTTTTTTTTTTAGATTTTTCAAGGCAATGGGGTTAAGTGGCTTGCCCAAGGCCACATGGCTAGGTAATTATTAAGTGTCTGAGGCCAGATTTGAACTCAGGTACTCCTGACTCCAAGGCCAGTGCTCTATCCACTGTGCCACCTAGCCACCCCTATCTTCTCTAATTCTTATCTCATGAATCAGAGGTATGACACATTTTTCTTTAGTACCCTATAAGATAACCGCAAGATGTCCTGCATGCTCAAGGCCCTTTTCAGATTTTTATTCAATCATGATCAAGTGATTATCCCTTTCTTTCACCACATGGCTAGCCCATCTTTTATTTTTTGAATATATCTTCCTTTGGTGACATCCTTTAAACCACATTTTCCTACTTCCAGGTTTCATAATTTTTAAAATTACTTATGCTTATCATGCCAAACTAAGTGAAATTGTCCACAAATGGGTATATATGAAGAAGCTCACTATCTATAAAGATCCCTTTTTTCCCCTGAATTTCTGGCCAAGCTGGTAGATAAAAGTCAGGAACTTTCTTAAACTCTCCTAGGTTTCCAGTAAAATTGACATTAATAAAGTCTCTTAATAGATTTTGGATTGACAGAACCTACAAAAGAACATAGTGGAACATCTTCCAGCAAGGTCTATGTCAGTCAGAGACTAAGCTAAGATCCTTATTTCTAGCTGGGCTTTTGCATTTCAGACTGCAGTAGGTGAGCTGGTTGAGCTCCAGTGCAGGTGCCCAGCAGTCATCCCAGAGATAACCCCAAGTGTTCCTACCCTTCCCAACAGCCCAGGGTTTGGACTGGGGCCAACATTACCAGTCCTGATGGACGAGAGAGAGAGAGAGAGAGAGCCTCTGCCATTCCTCACTGGTACCCCATGGAGTTTCTAACACTGACAGCCCCAGGACAGTAAACAAGCTTCTAGGATTCTCAAGACCTCAAGTCTATGAGTAAGCCCTTCTCCCAACCTAAGAACCTGGGATAGTGCCCAGTAACAAATACCAAAATGAATCAGAAGAGTACAAGAAAAGTAGTGTCCACTGAAAGTTACCCTGTAGATAAGGAGGGCAGCAAAAGTTCTACATGTGAAGTTTTGGAGAATTATAAATTGGTCTCAAGACCAGAAAGACTTCTTGGAAGAGATCAAAATGGATTTTAAGGGGCAGCTAGGTGGCACAGTGGATAGAGCACTGACCCTGGAGTCAGGGGCACCTGAGTTCAAATTCAGCCTTGGAGACTTAATAATTACCTATCTGTGTGGCCTTGGGCAAGCCACTTAACCACATCACCTTGCCAAAAAAAAAAAAAAAAAAGGGATTTTAAAAATGAAATGGAAAAACTGAGAAAAGAAATGCAAGAAAAAAATAACAACTTGCCACAAAAGTGGCAGAAGAAAACAAATCATTTAAAAATACAATCAGGCAAATGCAAAAAGAAAATAACTCCTTCAAAAATATAATTGGGTAAATAAAAAAGATAACAACTCTTTAAAAAGAGAATTGACCAGACGTAAAACTTAAATGAAAAAAATAACTGCTTGAAGAATAGGCTGATGTTGGGGGCGGGGGGAAGAGGCTTGGCGGTCGCTTAGAGGGGGAAACATAATCACCTTATAAGGGAATGTTACAGAACTCGGCCCCTCATTGGGTAAGAGTTCATGGGAGGGAGGACAGAGGGGATAAAAGTGTCTGCTGAGAGGTTGGGAGGGGGCGGGATGTGATCACAGAAGAATAAAGACTCGTTACCCACCTCAGGCGCTCTGTCTGGTTCTTCCCCCATCAAAGAGTGGGGGCCGGAGGTACCCCGAAGACTCATCACGCGTTGGACTGGTGAGTAAGAGGACGGACTAGCATAAAGAAGCCGGCGTTGTAAATAAAACCCCGGCAAGTGGCGCCCGGAACAGGGACCTGATTTTGCTAGGGAACGTCTGAATCCGCTGGTCGGATTCTCCAGACAGCCTCGGTCGTTTCCGACCGGGAGGAAGGAGAGGGCGTTTACTCTCAGATATTGCCTGAAGGACATATCCCTACTGTGTTGACTATGCTTCCTTTCTCTTCCCTTTCTCCTTCCGCTCTAATCACGCTCCTTGCCGTGCTGGCCTGTCTGATTGTGCCCTGCTGCCTCCTTCTCTTTTGCCGAACGGGAATTTTCCAGTTCTGCCACCTGTTAGGATTGCAGCCTCGGCTAGTAGACAACATGGGGGGCCGGAATAGTATTCCCGCCTTTCAGCCGGAGGAGAAAGGGGTCGTTGCAGCGCAGCTTTATAAACTCTGCGCTAAGCATGGCTGTAAATTACCTATCAAGACGTGCCGTGCTTTTGTTGAGAATATCTGGAACATCTGCCCTTGGGTGCAACATAGTGGGATCCAACCAGGTAAATGGAAGGTGGTAGGGCAGCAGATGGCCTCCTATGATGACACCTGCCCGGGAAAACTGACCCCTGAGGATTTTACAGTGTATAAGATAGTGGATGCAGCCCTGCATCCCCAGAAGGTGACTTTGGCACGACCAATCAGCACTCAGGTGGGTAGCTCGTTGGCGGGATCGGATTCAGAGAGCTCAGAGGAAGAGGGAAGGCCACCCCCTCCCCTGTATCCATGGGAGGAACTTAGAAGAAACAATGGGGGAACAAGGGGCCCCCAGGGAGAAGAAAATGCCGCATGCCCCTCCTTACCGAGACAGAATGAAAAGGGGGAGGGCGATGAATGTGGCACACTTAGAGATTCAGGGCCGGAAGTTTCCGAGCGCGGGAAGGGAGGGGTGCAAACAGTCCTCAGGGGTGGCAGGAAGAGGAGCGTGAGTAGGTGGGACCGGGAGGCTGCTGACGAGGAGGGAGGAGTCCGCGCTGATTGGACAGCTGCCGCGCCCCAGACTTGGCGGCCCAGCCAGGAAACAGAGGCAAAAAATCCCCCGTGTTCCTTGTCCGCCCTTCAGAGATCCCCTCAAGGGCTCCGCCCATCCAGCCTACTTGCCGCCAGTGCCTCCATAGCAATAGAGAAAGGGGAGGAGGTGGACTGGGATGAATGGGGCCTCTACCCGGTATTTACGGACCCCCTTACCGGAGCCCGAGACTACCGCCCTGTCCCTTTTAAGATGCTTAAGGAACTTAAGGAGGCCGTGACTAAATACGGCCCAAGCTCCCCTTATGTAAAAAGACTGATGCAAAACCTCTTCGCTACGCACCCTTGGACCCCTGCTGACTTTGACGAAATTGCAGCCGCGTGCCTGGATGCCTCCTCATATTTAGCTTTTAAGGCTCAGGCCCGCAGAGAGGCCTCTAAGCTGGCAAAATCCCGGGGTTATACTCCCCTGGATTTAGCCATTGACCTCCTGTGTGGAACTGGAGCCTATACTGACCCTGCTGTTCAGGCCCGGTATGGCCAGTTTGAGCTAGAGACTGTTAAAGAAACACATGTTGCAGCTTGGGATAAGATTGGAGCCATGAAAGGGGGGAGAGCCACACAGAAGTTGGTTGGGCTGAAGCAGAGAGCAGATCAGACACCCCTCTCATTTGTGAACGAGGTTAAACAGACAGTGACTCGTATAATGGGAGACACCCCGGGATCTGATCTACTTATGAGACAATTGATTAAAGAGGGACTTCGCCCCAAAGGGATCGCAGCCATTAGCAGCCTTCCCCCTGACGCTTCATTAGAAGAAATTGTTGACAAATTGCTGGACATGCCCAGCGAGGATTCAATTCAAGCCTTAGTGACTGCCATGGAGAACCGGGAGGATAGCCTCCTGACCGCCCTTCATGGTATGCAGGTGAGACCCACCTGTTTTGGGTGCGGAAAGCCAGGGCACCTCAAAGCACAGTGCAGGCAGCGGCCCCCCTCCACTTAAGTTCCGACCTGTTATTCCTGTGGAAAGCCAGGTCACATAGCCAGGTTCTGCCGATCCAAAGAGACAGCGGCCCCATCACTGTGACTATCCCCGTGAGGGTTGACTATAGAGAAGGCACACAGCAGAGAGAGATCGGGCCTTGGGAAACCTCGATGATTCCCATCGAGCTAACTACTTTCCCAGTGCTCATCACAGGGGCTGAGAGATGTGTGGACTTAGTCACCCATACCCAGGTCATTTTTGGTCCCGGAAGTCCCACATCCGTAAGGGTCACAAACCCCCACCCCTTTCCCACCTTGGTAAAACAGGGCCAAGAGGTGGGAAAGGCGCTGCCCTTGCGGACCCCTCCCGCTCAGGTGAACTGGGTCCGCCCGGTCAGCTCTGGGCGACCACTGTTAACCGTCACGGTGGAAAATCAGAAGCTCGAAGGGATAATTGACACTGGAGCCGATTGCTCTGTCATAAATAGGGGACAGTGGAGGCCCGAGTGGCCACTCCTACAGAGCCCTCAAGCAGTGACGGGGGTGGGGGGCAATAGATCTGCCATGAAAGCAGCACACGCCTTACGGTGGTCAGCTTTGGAAGAATCTGGACTCTTCACTCCACTGTGCCTACCCGACCTCCCTTATGCATTATGGGGTAGAGACATCTTGAGCCAGCTTAACCTGACACTTGCCACCCCTGATAGCCTGCGGGGAAATTAATTGGGGCCACTCTAGAGATGAGCTTTTCCCCCAGAATAACATGGATTAATAAGAAACCTATTTGGGTTGAGCAGTGGCCCCTGACAAAAGAAAAGCTCATCGCCCTCACAGACATAGTAATGACCCTCCTGCGCGAGAACAAAGTGGAACCGTCCCTTAGCCCGTATAACTCCCCCGTCTTTGTCATAAAAAAGAAAGGGGGGAGTTGGAGAATGTTGATTGATCTTCGGGCAGTAAATGCCAACAGGGTACCCATGGGGACCCTCCAACCTGGTCTCCCTATGCCCACTGCAGTCCCGCAAGGGTGGACTATTATAGTGATTGATGTTAAAGACTGCTTCTATAGCATTCCCCTCCACCCGGAGGACAAAGAAAAATTTGCCTTTTCCCTCCCCGCGATCAATTTCCAAGCCCCCAGTAAACGTTATCAGTTCACCGTCCTACCGCAGGGAATGGCCAATAGCCCCACCCTGTGCCAGCTTTACATGGATACTCTGCTACATCCTATCAGAAAAGAATTCCCGAATTGCATGCTCATACATTACATGGATGATATCTTGATTGCAGCACCTTCTGTGACGGGGGCTCGGGCTTGCTTGCAACGCACCACCCATGTCCTCCGCAAGAAGGGGCTTCACATAGCCCCGGAAAAGGTACAGATGGATTTCCCCTATGATTACTTGGGGCATAGGATTTTTCCGGGAAAGATTAGTAGGGCGCTTCCTCCGATCAACGTCGAGGGATACACTACTCTTAATGATTTTCAGAGGCTTGTTGGCGCCATACAGTGGCTGCGTCCCGCTATGCCCCTCCCATCCTCCTTAATGCAACCTCTATATGATGTCCTTAAAGGCGACTCCCATCTGTCATCCCCTAGAAGTTGGACCCCCCAGGCAAGACAGGCGCTCTCGGAAATTTTCCGCAGAACCTCTTCCTTCTTGGTTCAATACGACCCGGAGTCGCCTGTCCTCTTCCACACACTGGGGGACAGTTCCCTTGGCTGGGGATGTTTATTCCAGAGACATGGATGCCTTGAATGGCTATACCCCCGGACCACTAAGAGCATCATCCGGGACCGGTGGGAGGCCCTGGCCTTATTTTGCCTTCAGGCCTCAGAGCGATGCCAGCGTCTCTTTGGCCTCTTGCCTGTCCTCAACTTTACCCTCCCAGAGGAGGTGACCCACTCGCTAGTTGATAGATCTATCGCTTGGGCCACTGTCCTGACTACCCTCTCTCAGACCAGACTCACGCCACCTCCCGTGGTTAGAGTGTTCGCTGAACTGCACCTTTCCCGCCCGCGCCCTCTAGTGTCCCCAGAACCAGTGACCAGCCCTAATGTCTTCACTGACGCTACCAGGTTGGGCCGTGCTGTGGTCCATGACCCTGCTAGACCCGCCACCTGGATTTTTGATACCCCCTTTGACTCCACTCAGAAGAATGAACTATATGCTATACTTCAGGCTTTCCGTCTCTACAGAGACACCCCTTTTAATCTTATTACTGACAGTATGTATTGTGCCATGCTAATCCCTCGTTTAGAAGATGCCTTCATTTCCTCGACTTCTTCCATTAGCCCACTCCTTATACAGCTGCAATCCTCCCTCCGTGATAGAAACCACCCCCTGTTTGTTCTTCATGTGCGCTCTCACGTTTCTTCCACCGGCCCCATATTCCAGGGCAATGCGGAGGCAGATAGGGCTCTCTTGTTAAACCTGTCCACACCTGCCCAGCTGGCACATGGTAAGTATCACTTGTCATCCAGGTCGCTCCGGCGCCTATACAGCATTCCCCGGAAGGAGGCTCGCCAAATTGTGCGCTCCTGCACTTCTTGTGCTCCCTTTAGACAAGCCCTCCCCGCGGAGGGGTCTAACCCACGTGGGGACGGCCCCAATGCTCTTTGGCAGATGGACATTACTCACCTGGGTCGTAAGTACATCCATGTCTCGATGGACACCTTCTCCTCCTTCACCTTCGCCTCTCTACAGCCAGGAGAAGCGGTTAAACACGTTCTCTCACATCTATATGCCCAGATGGCTGTCTTAGGCGTCCCCTCGGCTATCAAAACCGATAATGGGCCCGCCTACACCTCGAGAGCCTTTGCTTCCTTTTGCAAAGAATTTTCCATTTCCCATTCCACCGGGATCCCTTACAATCCCACTGGCCAAGCTTTGGTAGAAAGAGCAAATCGCACACTCAAAACTACGCTCTTTAAACAGAAAGGGGGAGTTGGCAGGTCACTGACCCATTCAGACCTGTCTCAGGTACTATTTACCATGAATTTCCTACAAGTCAGGGATGACGGCACTACAGCCGCCCAGAGATTTTTCTCCCCAAAAGGACATGCTAAGAAAGAACCAACGCTCCTGCCCTCTCCCACCAAGGCCCTACCAGGCTCTAAAGTCATGTGGAGAGATGAAGAGGGAGGTTGGCATGGCCCTGTAACGGTAAAGAACAGAAGACAGGGCCACCTGTCATTTCATCCCGAGGATAAGATAGAAGAGCCAGAAAGATGGCTCCCTGTTTACAAGATAAGAGACCTTGATTAATGCCCAACCCTACGGGGTGAGAGGAATTTCTTCCTTTTTCAGGCCTTCTGATCGTCGTAGGGATCCTTGGAGGTGCTCCATCTGAAGGAAATCCGACATGGGGAATACTCCGAGTTATTCCCTCTCCCCTTCCGGTAGCACGGAACTCCCCGATCTACCCTTGGCTACTAGTGACCAATACATCGATGGGGCTCCCTTCTGCATATATGGACCCCGCTGAAGCACCGGTCCAGAACTCCTTCTGCTGGGACCTGAACAACTCCCTATGTTTCGACATCGGGGAAGAAAATCGGTCCTGGAACTTCAACTCCACAGGGCAGAACGATTTTAACTATAGCACTGCCCCGACTGACCCCTGCGTCGGCCTTTTCCCGCAGACAACTGTCAGCCCAGCAGGGACAAAAAAGGGGACCCAGCTCCGAGGCCTTCTGGGTTGGCGACCCCTGGTGAATCAAACTCAACGGGACTTCACGATTCCTCGGTGGGGCCCCACATGTGTGGCCACAGGGGAAGACATCGAGGATCCCATACCATGGAGGGATTGCCAGATGGCGGGAGGGTACCCCCTTGAGGGTGAACAAGGACGCTGATTCTGGGAATCACCCTACTTGTTGTCTGTTTCTGCCGCCTAGCTAGGCGACAGAGGGGCTATATGCTTCTTACTCAGAAAGCCTTCATGGCCATGGAGACGGGGGAGGTTCCCCAAGTCTGGCTAGCTGCCATGCATGACATGTGACACCTAGGGGTAAGACGAGGTAAACCCCAAGACGGGCAACCTCTCCTAACCCAGCCACCTAAGACAGGCCCTGAGGGTGTCGGGCGCCTAGGACGGGCAAGGTCCTGGGTTGAAGGAGATGACCTAAGACAGGGTTCCTCGCCCCCGGCTATCAGAGGCCAGTAGAAATGACACCGCTTAAGGCTAACCTCAGCACCGCTTAAGGTCACACCAAGTGATAACCTTGTAAAACAGAAAGGGGGAGATGTTGGGGGCGGGGGGAAGAGGCTTGGCGGTCGCTTAGCGGGGGAAACATAATCACCTTATAAGGGAATGTTACAGAACTCGGCCCCTCATTGGGTAAGAGTTCATGGGAGGGAGGACAGAAGGGATAAAAGTGTCTGCTGAGAGGTTGGGAGGGAGCGGGATGTGATCACAGAAGAATAAAGACTCATTATCCACCTCAGGCGCTCTGTCTGGTTCTTCCCCCATCAAAGAGTGGGGGCCGGAGGTACCCCGAAGACTCATCACGCGTTGGACTGGTGAGTAAGAGGACGGACTAGCATAAAGAAGCCGGCGTTGTAAATAAAACCCCGGCAGGCTGAGGTTAGTGGAAGCTAATAACTACATGAGACACCAAGAATCAGTTAAACAAAATGGTAAAACAACTGACCTAGAAAATAGATCTAGGAGAGATTAATTTAAGAATCATTGGCCTAAAGGCAGCTAGGTTACCCAATGGATAGAGGATCCACCCAGGAGTCTGGAGGACCTTAGATAAATCACTTAAACTCATTGTCTTGCAAAAAAAACAAAAACAAAAAACAAACAAAAAAGAATTACTGGACTACCCAAAAGAGATGATCAAAAAAAACCCCAACAAATGCCTGGGAAGCATTCTTAAGTAAATCTTCAAGGAAAACTGCCCTGATATCCTGTAAACCAAGGGCAAAGTAATCATTGAAAAATTCCACTGACTACCTACTGAAAGGGATCCTAAAAACAAAATACCAAGGAATATTGTAGCCAAATTCCATAATTATCAGATCAAGGAGAAAATCCTGCAAGAGATCAGAAAGAAGCAAATCAAATATGAAAGAATCAAAGACAGTATTACCTGACTGTATCAATATTAAAGTATGGAAGGGACTGAAATATGATATTCCAGAGTTCATGGCATTTGGATTACAAGCCAGAATCAATTACCCAGCAAAATTGAGCTTACTCTTTCAGGAAAAGATGGACAATTAACAAAAGAGTTGACTTTCAAATTTTCCTGGTGAAAAGAGAGAAAATTTGATCTTCAAACAGAAGACTCAAGAGATTCATGAATAGGTAAATAGGGGAAAAGAAAAAGATTATTTTTCAATAAAATTAAAATGATTACATCCTTACCTAGGAGAAAGATTCTCATAACTCTTCAGAATTATAACTTTATTAAAGGGAGTATACCTAGGCTGAAAGTATGGATATAAGTTGTTTATGATGGGATGATTTTTTAAAAATTAAAACATCAAAAAGGGGGTAGGGAATTATAATGAGACAGGAGGAAGGGGGAGGCCGAATGGGATAAATGACATCACATGAAGAGCTGAAAAGGACCTATTACAGTAGAGTGAAAGAAGGGAGGAGGTAAGAACTGCTTGAATCTTACTCTCATAGGATTGCCTCAAAGGAAAAAAGACATACATTCAGTTGAGTTTAGAAATTTATCTTAACCTTCAGGTATTAGGAGAGGGAAGGTGGGAAGGGAAGTAGGGACTGATAGAAGAGAGAGAAAGAAGGAGGAAAGGGAAATGGGGAAAAAGGAAGGTAGCTGATAACAGGAGGTATAGAAGGAAGTGGTATTCAGAAGCATAACAATGGTGATGAGGATAGGGGAAAAGGAGGGGAACAAAGTACAAATGGTAAGGAAAAATGTTAACTTTAGCAATAAAAGAAAAAGAAATTGAAGGAATTAGAATAGGTAATCAAAGAAACAAAATTCTCCCTCTTTGCAGTTGATATTATAGTACACTTAAAGAATACTAGAAAACCATCTAAATAACTGCTTGAAACAATTAGCAACTTTACAAAAGTTGTAGAATATAAAATGAGCCCACATAAGTCATCAGCTTTTCTATATATTACCAACAAGACGCAGAAGCAATAGATAGAATGAGAAATTCCATTGAAAGTAATGTAGAGGGGTGGCTAGGTGGTGAAGTGGATAAAGCACCAGCCTTGGAGTCAGGAGTACCTGGGTTCAAATCCGGTCTCAGACACTTAATAATTATCTAGCTGTGTGGCCTTGAGCAAGCCACTTAACCCCATTTGCCTTGCAAAAACCTAAAAAAAAAATATAGAATGTAATGTAGACAAGATAAAATACTTGTCAAGGCAAACTCAAAAACTATGTGAAAACAGCTATGAAATACTTTATACACAAATAAAATCAGGTCAACATTCATGTACAAATGTCAATTGCTCATGAGTAGGTTGAGCTAATAAAGATGATGATTATACCTAATTTAAATTACTTATTCAGTGTCATACCAATCAAACTACCAAGAATTTACTTTATGGGCTAGAAAAAATAGTAATTAAATTCATATGGAGGAAAAAAGGTTAAGAATATCAAGGGGACTATCCTGGGAAAAAACCCTACACATTATGAAAAACCCTACACTTTGCATGAAAAAATTCAAAGGAGGTTAGGTAGTCTAGTCATGTCACATCTAAAATTATATTATAAAGCATAAGTACTGGCTTTCTTAATAGAGTGGTGGATCAGTGGAATAGAATAGGATGCAAAAGAAACAATGGTAAATTAATATAGTAATCTGTTATTTGATGAATTCAAAGATTCCAGTTGCTAGGACAAGAACTCACTCTTTGATTAAAAAAACTGCTAGGGAAAACGGGAAGATAGTATGGCAGAAACTAGGAATCTTACACCCTATACCAAGATAATGTTTAAATGGGTACAGAATTTAGACATAAAAAGTGATATCATGATCCAATTAGGAAAACACAGAATAGGTTATCTGTTAGATCTATGGAGAGGGGAGCAGTTTCTGATCAAAGAAGAGAGAGAGAACATTATAAAAAGCAAAATGAATAATTTTTATATATTAAATTGAAAAGTTCTTGCACAAATAAGATCAATGCAACTAAGACTAAAAGGAGGGCAATAAGTTGGGGAAATTTTTTATAAGTAATTTCCCTGACAAAGGATTCATTTCTAAAATGTACAGAGAACTGAGTCAAATTTATAAGAACACAAGTCATTCCTCAATTGATCAATGGTCAAAGGATATGAAAAGGTAATTCTCAGTTGAAGAAATTAAAGTTATTTATGGTCATAAGAAAAAATGCCCTAAATCATTTTTGTTTAGATAAATACAAATTAAAATAACTGTGAGGTACCTAATTGGCTGATATGACTAAAAAGGAAAATGATCAATGTTGTAAGGGAATCCATTGGGAAACTGGTACAAATGCATTGCTGGTGGAATTGTGGACTAATCCAACCTTTCTGGAGAGCAATTTGGAATTATGCCAAAAGGGCAATAAAATTGTGCATACCCTTTGATCCAGCTATACCACTACTAGGTCTGTATCCCAAAGCAATCATAAAAAAGGGTTTAAAAAAACACCTTACTCACTTGTTCAAGAATATTTATAGCAATTTTCTTTTTAGTGGCAAAGAATCGAAAATCAAGGGGATGCTCATCCATTGGGGAATGGTTGAACAATTCGTGGCATATGAATGTGATGGAACTACTGTTCTATAGGAAATCATGAGGGATAGGACTTCAGAATAGCCTGGAGAAACTTGTATAAACTGATGCTGAGTAAAGTAAGCAGAACCAGAAGAACATTGTGTACACTAACAGCCACATCAGGTGATGATCAGTTCTGATAGACTTGTTCATTTCAGCAGGACAATAATAAAAGACAATTCTAAAGATTTGTGATGGAAAATAACATCCAAATCCAAAGAAAGAAATGTGGGGTTTAAATGCTGACCAAAGATTCTATCTTTAATTTTTCATAATTGCCTTATGTATTATGGTTTTTGCTCTCTAATATTTTCCTGTTTCACTTTGATTCCTCTTTTACAATATGATTAATATGAATTTATGTTTAATTTAATTATTCATGTATTATGAATATTTGATTTCTTTCTGTGAGGGGTAGAGGGGGAATAAGGAAGGGAGAAAAATATGAAACTCAAACCTTGCCAAAAAAAAGATTGTTGAAAGCTACCTTGCATGTAGTTGGAAAAATTAAATAAATAAAATATTTTTTTAAAAATCCCTTTTTGACTTGAACTCTTTGCTAGATCTTCCTCATGATGGTATCAAAGGCATTTAACAAGCATGTATGTCTCCATTTTATGCCTTCATACTAATGACTAGAAGGTAATTTAAGAAAATAATCTTTTTTGCTTTGTTTTTCAAGGAATGTTATAATTTTAATGAATATATGGAATCCCCCTTTGTTGAAGGATAGAATTTTTCTCTATCAAATGATATAGTTCATACATGTTATGAAAATAATATACAAATAAAATTTTACATTCACTACATTTTTCAGTTAATTATTGAAATGGTTAAGATATCTTTAGGCAGCAATCTATATAACTGCTATCCAAAAAAGAGAGAAAGGATAGATCAATAAACTGGCTACATACTTAGAAAAAAGAAGATAGAACTCAAAAAACCCCAACAAATATGGGGGGGGGAATGCACAAAAACTCAAATTCTGAAAATTAAGGAAAGTAAAAGGAATAAAAAGCAAGACAGATTATCAAGGACAAGTTAAGATGCTTCTAGAATAAGGTCTACTAGTTGGTGCAGTGGATAGAGCACTGGCCCTGTAGTCAGGAGGGCCTGAGTTCAAATTTGACCTAGCTGTGTGACCTTGGGTAAATCACTTAATCCCACTGCATTGCAAAAAGCAAATCAAGCAAGAAAAAGAGGTTTCTAGAGTTAATGGAAATAATTATCATTATAAAGTAACATTTATAAAGATCTATTTTGATATCTAATTATGGTATAGAAGATATAAATCCTAAATGTTTTATCATGTAGTTGCTTGGCATTGATAATTTGTCTTGATTATAGTTATTTCCATGCCAGATAAATGTAAAATTGTCACAGAATTCTTCTTAAAAAAGATTTTTGTCTTTGTCTTTGTAAGATATAAGGTTGGGAGACAATTGCCTTCTTTACTGCGAACTGGATGAAATGATTTGTTTTCTAAAAACCTGGATGGTATTTCTTAGAGACAATGGCCTCCTCTTTTGTCAAGTGTTTTCCAGTAGATGCTTAGAGATTCTAAAATTTAGTACTTGAAACTCTTGAATCCAGTTAGGCTTGGAAGACTTGACTTTAATTAGCATAGCACTACAACCCTCTGAATCAAGTGCTACTAATTATTTTCTTAAGAAAAATACTGCCCCTAACAATGACTACCTGTGTGACCTTGGCTAAATAGCTTAACCTCTCTAGGTCTTTATTTTCCTTATTGATAAAATAAAGATGTTAAATTAGGTTTCTGATATTCTTTTCAGATTCTGTTCTAGGATTCTATGAATTATAATTCTTAAAGATAAATTTCATTATAAACATATTATTTTCCTGAAAAGAAAAAACCCTACACTTTATAGTTTCAGAAGATTTAGAGCTTGAAGGCATCCTAGAAATCAAGCAAACATCCCTTATTTTTCCAAATGGGGAAACAGAGGTCCAGAGAGCTTACATGATTTAGAGTCAAATTCTCTGATTCCAACTCTAGCTATTTATAATATATCAGGAATGATAGTTTTATGAGTAAACCATGTAATAATTCATTTTGTGTTCCAAATCATAGCTGACTTCAAAGATGTAAAGGGTATAAGGAAAAAATAAATATTTCACTGATTTGTATTTTTCCTAACTTACCCTACACACAATAATTCTGTTGGAGCTGAGAGAGGGGCGTTGGGAAGACTGGTGTAAAAGAAATGATGATGATGAAAGAATCAAGGAAATAAAATTCTGAGTCTTTTAATATCATGGCTTCATAGTTTACCCAGAAAATTCATTATCCTTTTCCAGATGTTCATGTATTTCCTTTCCATTTTACACAGTTCTTTCTGTAAAATTTAGATAATTTACATAAGCTGGACTTTTCCTATTTTGCAATTACTAACCATGAGTTAGTAATTACAGTTTTATCTGATGCATTTAATAGAAATAAAATTAAAATAAATGAATAAAATGTTGCATTAGGAAATCAATAATAAATTCCATTGCATTATAAAAAGGGCATAGATGTCCTTAGAGATGAAGCTAATATGGAATATCTCCTATAGCAGCTGAGAACAAATAAGTGATGGAAAGAATGTTAAGGTCTGATTAAACAAAATTGAAACATGCAGAAAAAAAGGAGTGGTGTTTCAGTGAAGATAGTGTATAGAGTTGTTTTTTGTTTATTTGTTTTTCATAATCTGCAGAAATAATGATTGATAGAGTGCAAGGAGTAATGGATATCATGACAAGAAGTTTTGTTGTTGTTCCATTGTTTCAGTAATGTCCTACTCCTCCTAACCAAGTAGTTTGCAAACTAGGAGCCCCCAAGTCAAGAAACTTGAGTTTAAACCCAGTGTGAGATACTTAATACTTGTTTAACCCTAAGCAAGTCACTGGACCTCTGTCTGCTTCATTTTCCTCCTCTGTAAAATGAGAATATTAATAATAGCATCTAACTCACAAACATCTGCTCTTTTAGAAATGTTAAAGTGCTATATAGCTGAAGGCTATTTTTAGCTAGAAAAAAAATTCAAATCAACAAGTTGCCAGGATATACCAAAAAGAGCTCAAGAATACATCTAAAAAATAGATGAATGTTTGAGATGATAAAGGAAAGTTTGTCATAAAGAAGGAAGTAGAGGATCCATCAAAAAAAGGGGGGGGGGAGAATTAGATCATCTCAGTTTTAGGAAAAAGCATCATTCAAATAAACAAATATTCAAAGGGACAGAAGTACAGGAGAAAAACCAGAGCCCTGGTCTATCATAAGACAGATTGCCAGTGTGTGGGTCATCATCAAGGGGATGGACGTGTGCCTTCCTAGCTTCCTCCCACTGCCAACCTAGAGACTTATGATGCTTTGCCCTGACTTATCACAACAGGATAGACTCTTTCTACTGCATAACTAATACAGGGGACAAAACCTTTGTTGATGGACTTGATCTAGTCCAGCACAAGAATCTCATTTCACAGTGCCTCTCACCTCCAAGGCCCAAGTCCCAGACACCAGACTACCCTTGTCCCTCCAGGACTAGAACCTCCAACAGAAGGCTCTCATTTCTAGGACCTATGTGAGGACTAAAATCTCAGATTACAAACCACTTTGTGTTAGAATGTCATCATGAAGGTCTGTTGTCAAAAGACAGAATTTCACTTCTTCCTTATCCTTGTATGTCAGATGGTCCAGAGAATGATAATGTTCTCTGAAGTCAGAGAATTTGAATTCAAATTCTGCCTCATCACTTGTGTGACCTTAGATAAGTCACTTAAACTCTAAACTTATTTCCTCATCTATAAGAAAGGAGTTAGGGCAGATGACTTCTCCCTTCTTTCTCTCCTCTAGGCCGATAATCCTAGTATCCTATGATTGAGTTAAAGTAGACAAAGTTCAATTATGGAAGGAAGAGGGATGAAGGTGGCAGTGGGGACAGGGTCTAATACTAGAGACCTTGTCTTTGGCCTATTCTTTGGATCTTAAGCCTATGTTGTCTTCTGAGAACTCATGATCAAATGTGCAATGTGACCCTTTATAACTCAAAAATAGGCTATTATTGTTTTGTTCATTGGCTAGATATAAGAACATGGTGAAAAGGGCAGATTCAACTTAAAAGTGTGTGTGTGTGGGGGCATACATTTTTTGAGAGTCTGATAGCTAAATATTTATTAGTACATTAGCACATTCAGGGAATGAAGCCATCTCCAGGCTTTAAGTCTAATGACTGTAAACTAAGAATAAAAATAATTAGTTTTTATGAAGCACTTAAAGGTTTGCAAAATGTTTCACATCTTTTATCTTGCTGAAGTCTCACAATATCTATGCTCAGGCCCCAACTGTATTTCTCTAGGAAAAATGATAAATAAACCTTCACCCATCCTCAATCTTATCTTCATGCACATGCTCCATTTCCATAACCAACAAACCAGAAATTCCTCTTTTCTTTAGGAAACCTATTTTTCCTCTTCTTCATATGCCATACTCTTCTATATAGTCCATCTATCCCTTATGTTCTAACAGGCTATTTAATCTTTTGCTGGCTAAAGCTTTTTTCCACATTTGCATTTCAGTAATTTTGATAACTGTATTTCCCTCCATCCTATTCCCCCATTGTCCGGGGTCTTCTTCCCCGGACCCCCGAGTGAGCTCCTCAGTGGGCACTGCTTCGGGCGTCCCCGGTTTTTCCCTCCCCGGGGATCAGCGAGGAGGGACTCAGGCAGACACGTCTTCAGGAGGCATATGCTTTATTAGGTGCAGAGGGATCCCCCGAATAGCTCAGGGTGTTGGCTAATATAGGGAGTTAGTTCTGGGCTGCCACCCCAATCCGCCCCGAGGGCGGAACCTACCACCCGATTGGAGCAAGCGACACAGGCCAACCAGGCGAAGCCACTGTTCCCCTTAAGGAGCCGTGTCTTCTTTGGATTGGCCTGACCTCACTCTCGGGGAGGTCCTATCCACTCAGGCGGTCAGGGCCGACCCCCCGACACCCCATCTCCATATAATTTTCTCCTTTCATCCTAAAATGTATTTTGCATCTGATTATACCTTCCCACAATCTTTCCTCCCTTTTACTATCTCCCCCCTCCCCCTTTCTCCCATTCCTTTCTCCTCCTAGCTTCCTCTAGGATACGATAGATGTCTATATCCAACTGAGTGTGTGTGTGTGTGTGTGTGTGTGTGTGTGTGTGTGTGTGTGTGTGTGAAGGAGGGTGCAATTCACTCTGAGTCAGTTTCGATGAGAGTGATGCTCACTCCCCCTCAACTCTGTTCCCTCCCAAATGACTGCTAAAATTTTTCTTATCTCTTTCATGTAAAATAACCCATTCTACCTCCCCTTTTCCCTTTCTCCAAAACATTCCTCTCTTCTCTTAACTCCATATTTTAAATATATAATCCCTTCAACTCCCACCGGTGCCTTGTCTATATAAACTCCTAACTGCCCTAATAAATGAGAAAGTTCATATGAGTTATCAGTACCATTTTCTAATGAAGGAATATAAGCAGTTCAATATTATTACATTCCCCTATGATTTGCCTTTCCTATTTACCTTTTTATGCTTCACTTGAGTCTCACATTTGAATCTTTTTGTCAGGAAAGTTTGAAAGTATCCTATTTTACTGATTTCCCTTCTTTTCTCCTGAAAGAGTGTGTTCAGTTTTGCTGGATGGTTGATTCTTACTTGAAATCCAAGTTCTTTTTTCTTCTAGTTTTATATTCTTTTCATTTTGCTTTATTATTTCTTGAATTCTTACAAAATTATCAGCTTTCTTTTGCTCCATTCTGTATTTTGAGGAATTATTTTCTTTAGTGAGCTTTTATTTCTCCTTTTCCAGTCGGTCAATTCTGCTTTTTAAGGTGATATTCTCCTCATTGACTTTTTAAACCTCTTTTTTCCATTTGGCCTAACAGATTTTTAAGATGTTATTTTCTTCAGTAATTTTTTTTTTGTGTGTCTCCTTTACTAAGCTGCTGACTTGTTTTTCATGAATTTCCTGCATCATTCTCAATCCTCTTCCCAATTTTTCCTCTACTTCCCTTACCTGATTTTCAAAATTCTTTTTGAGCTCTTCCATGGCCCAAGACCATTTTTCTTGGTGACTTTGGATGTAGAATCTTTTATTTTGTATCTTCTTCTGAGTGTGAATTTTGATCTTCCTGATGAATATTGTAATTATCTATGGCTATGATTTGATCTCAGTTCTTTGTTTTAAGCTGGGGCTCTGTTTTTTAGGGTAGAAGGCTCACTGTCCCAAGAATTTTGGATTTTTTCGTGGCTTTTTTTTCAGTGATACTTCTAGGAATTGACAAGTTTTCAATTTTTCCAAGGTCTTATGATTTAGGGAGAGGTTTGTACCATTCTTCTGATCTTTGCTCTGGTCTGTGAGTGACCACAAGTACTTTTTCTGCCCTGGAACTGTGAAGGGGATCTTTGCTATGCTGCAACAGTAAGCTCTGTTGTGCTTCTGCTTCTTTTCCTGGGACTGTATCTAAAACTTCAACTTAGCTTTGAATAAGGGCAAAAGAACAGAGTCCTGCCTCAGGGATAGTAAAGACCTCTTCTCCTTCTGTAACCCACCCCCCCCCCCACCATCCATGAGCTGAGAGTTCCAAAAGCAGCTGCCTTATCTGATTTAGTGGCTTCTGAGGCCTGATCCTGGTCTAATGGGGTCCAGTCTTGTGCTCCACTGTCAACCTGGTACAATAGAATTTGCCTGCTGACCTTCGAAGTTGTCCTTGGCAGGCTCTGGGCCTGCCACTGACCCAGTTGCCTGATGTCTCTTCCATTCACTCTGGTGTGGTCTGCACTGTACTGTGTTACTCTCTCACCCAGGTGCACCAGACATATCTTGCTGATCTTCCAAGTTATTTTGGACTGGACAATTATTTCTCCAAGTCTTTTTGTGAGTTCTGTCATTCTTTTGTTATCTTGACTATAGCTCTGATTCCTTTGAGTCAGGGTTCTTTGGAATTTGGGGTTTTGTTGGCAAAGATACTGGAAAGGTAAATCATTTCCTTTTTCTTCTCACTGTTGAGATGAAGCAACTGAGACAAATACAGTTAAGTGACTTGCCCAGGGTCACAAAGCTTGTCTGAGGTCAGATTTGAACTCAGGAAGATGAATCTTCCTGATTCCAGACCTAGCTCTCTATTCATGCTAGTTGCCTTCTTCTTTCCTACATTTGATCTATTGTATACCACTTTGACTTTGCAATATTATCTCTTTATGAGCCCTTTCTTTCTTGTATCTTTGTGACTTACCAAACCCCAAACCTGTGCCCCGCCACCATTTAACTTCACTTGTTCCTAGTCACATGCTATAAAACATTGCTATGCATCTATACAATGTGGACTCACTGCAAATTTATCTTCAAAAATTTATGTATACCTAATCTTCCCTGTTCACAAAATATTTTAATTTTTTCAAAATTCTATTGTATTTCCTTAGGTAATTGTTCAAATCTTTCTTTTGTAAACCTTTTTCTTTTCGAGACCTTTGTTCCAGAATACATTTCTTGTTCTTTATTGATCCCTTATTTGACATCTCAAAATCCTGATATCATCTTCCATTCTTTCCTCTTTTATTATATTATCTAAGGGTATTGTCATTACCCAACCTAATTCTTTTACTATCTTTACTCCCATCATTTTCTGCCCAATTAACAGATGCATCCTTTACATACATATATATTATAATCATCCTCCTTTTCTAAATTTTACTTTTTTACTCAATAAATTCCAAGGCATTTAAAAATATATATACCATTATACTGTATATATATAATAATATACAAAATTATATCCAACATTTCTCAAGCTCTCAGAGCTAACCCTGTTTTGAAGGAAATGTGCTAATTTTACTCATCTCTTCAGCTGTTGAACTTTCATTTTCAAAAATATATATACTTAAATTAATGACAAATTTGGAGCTCAATCATAATTATTTACTTAACAATAAGGCAAAAGAAATAACAATAGTATCATTAATTATAATATAAGCAAATACAGTTATATATATTATATATATAAATATATAATATAAGCAAATATAGGAAATAATAAATATATCATAATTCAAACATAAACCTGAGGCATACTCTCCTACCATTACATACTTAGTATTTATGGGGACAATTTTCTACAAAAATCTGTCAAGGAGGTCTTTTAGTGAGAAAAAATCCATATTCTTGCAGTAACATAACTCTGAAACTTTAAATTGCAGTGTCCTCTCTCTAACTCAGGAATTGTCTATAAAATGCTCCTTAATGAATTTAGCTTCTACAGATAAAATTTATTGATCCTATCTATGTTTGGCTAACAAATACTTCCCTAGGTATAACACTTCATCTAGTAGAAATCTGGGTTCAATTTTAGCCCCATATAATTATGAGCTATATGACTTTCATCAAGTCACTTAATCTTTGTTTGCCTCATTTTTCTCAATTATGAAATAGAGATAATAAGAAAACTTATTTTTCAGGGTTGCTATAAGAATAAAATGAGAAAGATGATACTTGGATATATATATATATATATATATATATATACATACATTTACATCTATATGTATGTATATATGTATATATATATATATATATATATATATATATATATATATATATATATAATTTTATTTTCACGCTCACCTTGGGATGTATGTGAACATTTAAAGTTATTCAACGAATGTAGCTTCTGTGTTGAACAGATGTTTCTACATAAATGAATTGATCCATGCTATGTTTGACTAACAGAAATCTCATGGGCATAAGATTTTACCCAAACAAATTGATCTGTTGGGTATTCTCTTCTTCTAAACTATCCATCTAAGGAGCTGGACTTACTCACTTACTCCTTAAGAACCACTGAAGTTAATATCATTTACAGACTATAATTATAGATTAAGCTAATAGTTTTGAAAATCTCTCTCTCTCTCTCTCTCTCTCTCTCTCTCTCTCTCTCTTCTAAGAGACTTTGAGGACTTTAGTTCTACCAGTAGAAATTGATCTTCAATGCCTTACTATACATAAAATTACATAAATATACACAGTTTATCAAAATTCTCCTGAAGGTAGTTTGTATGGATGTATCAATCTTTTGCTAAATAGGATATTTAATATGTTCCTGAAAATAATTTTGATCATAAAATGTTCTACTTAAAGTGAAAGGGAATAGGGAAAGAGTAAATCAATATTCTTAGATGCCCATATGTTTAACTTAACTAAATATCACTGTGCTGCATATTTTGGAGAAAGCTGCACAAAAAAGAAACCAGAAAAGCTTTTCTGAATGTAGCTTTTATTAAGAATACAAACTAAAACTTTTTGCAAATCAAAGGAATAGGAAATGAAGAATAAAAATAGTTGGTTGGTTCTCTACTTTCAAAATAAGTAGAATACAAGTAGAATACCAAAACAGATTAACTTCATCTTCTCTTTTTTTTTTTCTTTTAAATGCACTTTGGGTCATGTTATAATGTGAGAACAAGAAGTCAAAAATTTAAGACTTAGCACACCTTAGTCAAAATTTGCCCACCTATAATTGGCAATTAAAAGGAGGCTTTTCCTCTAGATAAGGAGGTAAATGAAAGGATGTTTCATGGAACTACAAAGAGAAATGTTAGTACTAATTTAGCATCACCATCTCTTCAGTGATTTGCCTCAAAGAAAGAATGAAACAGTTTTTATAGTCATATACATTCCTGCCAATTTCCACTATAAATCAAGTGAATGAAGTTTTTAGATGCTCACATTGTTACCTTTACATTCCTCCTCTCCTGTGCCTATATACTAAATTTGTAAAAGTCAAAAATCATGTGTTGGATCCCTTCATGTTATGAATTGCTCTTTCAAGTTTGTTATTCTTTTTGCCATTAATATCTTCCTTCTGGAGCACTTAACACAAATACTAGGAATGGGTGCTCAGTAAGTGGTTAATTGAATTGACTACTTGAGAGGCTCATTTTTCTGTTCATATACTCTAGATTACTTAGCTAGATGTATGACTGAACCCATTTGATTATTCCCTCTGCTGGTACAGATATATTCCAGAAATTTTCCAAAAAGGATAATCCTGAATGCCCTGCTTTCTCTTTCTTGGTCCTCCATGACAGGAATTTTTCTTCATGACAGAAACTCAAAACTTTTCACCACTAAAATAAAACAAAGCAAAACTAAAAAAACCAAATTAGAAACACCAAAATGGAAATCCTAAAAAAATCAAAGGAAAACTTAATAAAGGTAAATGAGAAAGCCATTGAACTACTGAATCAAACTAGAAGCTGGCTTATGGGATTAAAAGCAATAAAATAGATAAACTGTTGATGAATCTAGTTTTAAAAAGGAAAGAAATCAAACTATTAGTATCAAAAATTAAATGGGTGAATTCACTACCAATATAGAGGAAATAAATACAATTGTTAAAAGGTATTATGCCCAATATATGTCAATAAATTTCACCATCTAATTGAAATAGATGAATATCTATAAAACATAAAATACTCAGATTAACAGAACAAAAAAATACTTAAATACATGAAAAAATCTTAGTAAAAGAAATTGACCAAGCCCAGATGGATTCACAAACAAATTCTGTCAAACATTTAAAGAGCAATTAGTCCCAATACTATATAAACCATTTTGAAAAATAGATGAAGAAGAAATACTACAAAATTCATTTTAGGAGACTAATATGATGCTGATTCCTTAAACAGGAAAAATGAAAACAGAGACAGAATATTATAGAATAATTTCCCTGATGAATATTGATGCAAAATTTGTAAGTACTATATTAGGAAAGAGATTATAGCAATATATCACAAAGATCAAAATCTATGACGGGTGGAAGTTGTATTAGAAATGCAAGGGTAGGGGTGGAGCTAAAATGGCAGCAGGAGAAGAAACTCTCTTAGGTACTTTCTCCAAAATATTTCAAAAACCTTAAAATTATGACTCTAACTAAATTTTTGAGAAACAGAACCTACAGAAAGATGCAGTAAGGCAATTCTCCAGCCCCCCAAAAACATGGAAAATAGTGGGAAAACTCTGTTCTACGGGGTTGGAGAGGCAGCAACTAAAGGAACTTCAGCCTTCCAGGAATAGCCCCAGAGTGCCTAGGAGCAACAGCTCTGCAGCAGAGGCTGTTTGCTGACTTGCATCCCAGGGAGCACCAAGCACAACTTGGAAGATCAGCAGGGAGACCTCTGCCAGAGTGAGCACGAAGCCCAGGCCCCCAGAACAGCTGTGGCACCTGGCATAGCCCAGACCCTCAACACAACTGCTGCAGTAAAGATCCAGGAAACAGAAGCAGGCCCGTGGAGCCACCCAGCAGGAGCCTCCCAGCAGCTGCTCCCTAAGCTCTCAGTTCACCTAAGGTAAGGTAGTGAAGGGAGACTACCGAGGTCTATCCTCTGTACCTTGGACAGGACTCTGGGATTTTGACCATATTCAGACCCTGGTCACAGTTTAGCCCACCCCCCCATAGAGCAGGGACCCCCCCTTACAGCCCTGTGCAGAGGGTGAGCTTGTGGTCATTCACAGACAAAGAGAGCAGTCAGAGCTTCACACACTGAAGTCCTTGCTGGGAGGCATCCCAATAATACTCAAAAGCTCAGGAAGTACCCTGAAACCAGGCACAGCCTGGGGAAATCAGTAAACAGAAAAAAAGGAAGCTGACCATAGACTTTGGTCCCGCGGAGGACCAAAATACTCAATCTGAAGATGAGAAGATGCAACCTTCTGCAACTAAAGACTCCAAGAAATATTGGAGATCAGGCTATGACAGAGCTCAAAAAAGATTTTGAAAATCAAGTAAGGGAGATAGAAGAAAAATTATGAAAAGAAATGAGAAAGATTCAGGAAAAAACATGAAAACAAAGTCAGCAGCTTAGTCAAGGAGATCCAAAAAAATGCTGAAGAAAATAACATGTTAAAAACCAGCTTTGGTCAAATGGATAAAACAGTTCAAAAAGTTATTGAGAAGAATGCTTTAAAAAGAAGAACTGGCCATATAGAAAAGGAGATAAGAAAGCTCTCTGAGGAAAACAAATCCTTCAGATGTAGAATAGAGCTAAAGGAAGATGATGACTTTGCAAGAAATCAAGACACAATGGATCAACACCAAAACAATGAAAAATTAGAAGAAACTGTGAAATATCTCATTGAAAAAACAACTGATATGGAAAACAGATTTAGGAAAGATAATTTAAAAATTATTAGGATACCTGAAAGTCATGATCAGGAAAAGAGCCTTGACCTCATTTTCAAAGAATTCCTTCAGGAAAATTGCCCTGATATCCTAGAAGTAGAGGGTAAAACAGAAATTGAGAGATCCACCAATCTCCCCTGAAAGAGCTCTCCCTCAAAAAAAAACACAGGAATATTATAGCCAAGTTCTAGACCTTCCAAGTCAAAGAGAAAATATTACAAGCAGTCAGAAGGGCACAATTCAAATATCATGGAGTTGCTGTCAGGATCACACAGGACTTAGCAACAGCTACATCAAGGGCTTGTAGGCTTGGAATATAACATTCTGGAAGGTAAAAGATCTTGGAATGCAACTAAGAATCAGCTACGCAGCAAAACTGAACTTCCTCTTCCAGGGGAAAAGATGGACTTTCAATAAAACAGGGGAATTTCAAATATTGAAATGACCAGAATTGAACAGAAAGTTGACCTTCAAGTAGAGGACTCAGGTGAAGCATAGAGTGGAGGAGAAGGGTAAATCAAGGGGGACTTAATGATGATGAACTGCATGTATTCCTGCATGGAAAGATGATACTGATAACACTCATAGAGCAGATAGAAAGAGCTTTTATAGATGAAGCATAGGAGAGAGCTGAATTTGAAGATATAATATATTGCAAAAATGGAATCAATGGGTAAAAGTGAAATGTACTGAGAGTAAGAGAAAGGAGATGTAGAATAGGCTAAGATATTTCATATACTAGATATTTCATATAATAGATATTTTGTGTAGCTTTTGCAATGATATGGAAGGGAGGAAGGCAAGGGGGAATGAGGGAACCTTCATTCTCATTGGAAATGACTCAGAGAGGAACCAGCATACACACTCAATAAGGTATAGACATCTAGATGAAAAAGGAGAGAAGAGGAAATGGGTGGGAGGGGGGATGTGGGTGATAGAGAAAAGGTAGATCGTAGGAGAGGATAGTCAGATATAACACATTTTATTTTTTCCTTTTTTGCAAGGTTCTGGGATTGGGTGGCCTGTCTGTTTCTGGGTCTCTGAGGTGGGATGTGGGCTTGGGGCCTCTTGGTCCCAAGGACAGTGCTCTGTCCATTGTACCACTCGGCTGCCCCACAATACATTTTTGAAGAAGGATAGAGTTAAAGGAGAGAGAAAATATAATAAATTCTAGTGGGGAGGAATGGATGGAGGGAATTACAATCAGCAACAACAACTGTAGAAAAATATGGAAGAAACTACTTTGATGGACTTATGATAAAATGATCCACCTGAGACAGAGCTGATGGTATCAGAACACAGACTGAAACACATTTATTTCTCTTTCTTTTATTTTATTTCTCATGAAGTTTTATATTTTTGTGGGAGGGGATATTATAAACATAATAAACAAGAATATTTTAGTATTGTGTAAATAAAGGGAAAAAAGAAATGCAAGGCTGGTTAAAAATTAGGAACTCTTTCAGCATAATTGACCATATCAATAACAAAACCACCATGAAATCACATGAAAAACAAGCCTTTGACAAAATATAGCAACCAATCTTAATAAAAATATTAGAGAGCATAGGAATAAAGTGATCTTATTTTAAATTATATTTCCTTTAAAAATCAAGAACAAGAATCATCTATAATGGAGATAAGTGAGTGGTTTCCTGAATACATTGGTGAAACAAGGATGTCCATTATCACATCTATTATTTCATATTATAGTAGATAGTTACAACAATAATAAAAGAAAAATTTTAAAAATTAAAATTAGGAAATGAAAAAATAAAGAAATAAAACTTCCATTCTATGCAGATGGTATAATATTATACAGAAATCCTTGGGAATCGACTAAAAACTACTTTAGCAAAGTTGCAGGTATAACATAAAGCATCAGCATTTATATATATGATCCACAAAGTCCAGCACCAAGAGATAGAAAAAGAAATGTCATTTAAAATAACTGTAGACAACATAAGTGGAAGTATACCTGCCAAGATAAAAACCCAAGATCTATATGAAATTAACTGGAAAGCACTTTTCAATAAATAGAGTCAGATCTAAACAACTGGAAAAGTATTAATTGTTCATGAGGAGACCAAGTCAGGATAATAAAAATACAGTTGTACATGCATAACTTCTATCTTACTATCTTAGGATGGTGGGAGGGAAGGGAGGGAGGAAGAGATAGCATTTAAAACTCAAAACTTTAAATAAAATTTTAAACAATTAAAAGAAGAATTTAGCTATTAGACTCAGATCAATGATTTGACCTGTGAAGATCCTTTTGTGAAGATCCTGAGTCTTTTATTCACTAGAAGAGCTATCCTTTCCAAATTTATCTTATGTTATGTTATGTTATTTTTAAAAGCAAGGTATTTATATCTTAATCAAGAAACTGATTTTTAAAAAGTTAACCAGTACTACAAAGCACAGAATCCTTGAAGTATTCCACTGCAGACCTCCTCTCTCATACTGATATTGAATCATTAACAGCTACTCTGAATATCTGATTATATTATCTAATTCATATCCCCAAAACTTTTCAACAAGGAAAGTATGAGATTGTTTCTCAGAAAATTAGTAGCTAGGTGACTATGAGCAAGTCATTTAATCTCTAAGTGTCTTAATTTCCTTATCTACAAAATGAGGATAATAATAGCAGAGTTATTGCAAGAATGAAATAACATACTGATAACATATAAGTAAAAAACTTTGTAACCTAAGGCACTCTATAAATGCTAATTAATACTTCATCCTTCTTCCTCTTCTTCATGCTTACTGTTTCTCTAGTAAAAAAGGAAATAAGTATAGTCTAGTATGTTCTTGATGTAGGCATGCTTTTTTTTGGTATAATTACGGTTTCTTTATCTAGATGTTAACTATCCATCTCTCTAATGATCCATACTATAATTTTTTTTCAGTATTTTGACCATTTTCCATGATTTCTCAAATACTACTAGTTGTGGCACAACCAGTTTTCTCAGGACTCAATGATGGACTCATTTGAAATTTGAATTCATTATAGACAATTAACTATTCTCAATATTTATTTATTTATCTTGAGCATCAAGTCCTTGTTAATCATATCCCATATGATTTTTCAGTTCCAATTCGGTAAAAAATGATCCTTCTTTCTCACAGAGAAAATAGAAACAAAATATGAACTGAACATCAATGCCTTCTCTAGTTTCATTTATCATAGATCCTTCTACCCTAGGTTCTATTTCTTCTTTCATAATCCCTTCTTTTTGTCTGAACATAGTCAAAACATTCTTTGGGTGTCATTTGTTACCTTTGTCAGCTGAAATTCCATAGGTTAGCATCTCCAACACTATCTTTATAAGGCAATTTCTTATAGTCATCCTCTGTTATGTGATCTCATCTTCTTGACTGTTCTCTTAAAAATCTAGGTTGACTAGATTACTGAGACAATTCACTCTATTTAAAAAAAATAACAAACATAATTGCAACTGTTTTCTTTCTTGTCCAATGCTCCCACCTCTGCTTTCCAGGAAATTCTTATTCTTCCTGCAACATAAAAGTGTATCTGACGCTTATCCTTCATTCTTGAAGAAGACCATGACAACAGGGGTGGTAATGCCATGACAAATACATAAACTGAATTTCAGGGGGGGGTTGTGCTAAGAAACCAGTCTCACTTTCTCTTCTAGAGGCATTTAGGTCCAGTGGCCACAGGAAGACCTGAGACAGCACTGTATGCAAGGCAATCAAGTTTAAAAGACTTGTCCAAGGTCACACAGCTAGTGCATATCAAGCATCTAAGACCACATTTGAACTCTGGTCCTCCTGACTCCAAGGTCAGTGCTCTCTATCACTATGCTATCTAGTTCTTTCTTATGGTGCAGCAGATAGAATACCAGCTCTGGAATCAGGATTATCTGAGTTTAAATCTGACCTCAGACATTTGAACTTTACTGGATGTATGACCTTAGGCAATGTACTTAATCACATTGCCTCACAAAAATAAAAGAAAAAGAGAAAGTGCCTATGATAATCCTTTAATTGTTTAAGGTCATATATAATGCCTGTACTAGATCTTTCCTTCCCTAGACTCAGTCCCTTCAGCTTTATCATTTTATATGATCTTGCAGTTCTTCACCATTCTTTTTTACCTTCCTTTTGATGCTCTTGAGCTTAACAAGTGTCTCCTAATTTCGTGTCAACTGCAAATTGAATAAACATGCCACCTGTATTTTTCTTAAATTACTTAAAAGAAATATGAAACCAAGATGGAGAAAAGTCTGTAGTCCTTTGTCATATAAGGATGGATTGAAAGATATGGCCATGTTTAGCCTACAGGACATGGTAGCTGCTATGTAGAAGGAGCAGATTTATTCCATATGATTATCCAGTTCCAAGTATAGATACCTGAGTCACTCCACTACTGACCTTCCTTTCAAATTAATATCGAATCATTTGTTCATTCATCACAAGTTTCAAATCCTTTAAGTATTTGTCTTGTTCATATCTCTCCATCTTGCCTACAGTCAATCAATAAGTCAACTATGTGACAAGGACTATGCTAAGTGTTGGTTATATAAAGAAAGTCAAAAGACTGTTCCTATTCTCAAGAAGCTTACAGAGAACATGCAAAAATCTGTAGACTGAATATATACAAGATAAATTTGATAATAAAGGGATGATACTGCATTAAGTGAAAGAGTAGGAAACCTAGTGAAATGCTTTATTAAAATACAAATTACATTCATAACACTTTTTTACCTTCCCTACCATCAACCTGATAATAACTATCAAAAGACCACCTGGATCTTAAAGAAAGGTCATGTGATGGTGGGTGACAAGTGCCCTGGCTGGGTTTAGGGGAGACAGGCAAAACCCATCTAGGCTTTGTGCTGAATGGAATGAAGATCAGCTGATAAAAAGGGTTCCCCTATCAGCAATTATGTCTTCAAACTACCACTTCCCTTTACAGTTCCATTGTGAGAGAGGCTAGAGAACTACCCAAAGACTGGATATTTCAAATTAGTTAACATTTAAAAAAATGAAGAAGCATGATAGGAAAACAGAGTATCTCCTCATCTTCACTATCCAGATAAGGGCAGCTAAGTGGTATAGTCCCTTAGAGGAAGACAAGAGTTCAAATCCAACCTCAGATACTTCCTAGCTATGTGACCTTGGGCAAGTCATTAACCCTGATTGCCTCACATCCAGGGTCACCTTCAGTCATCCTGATTCATTTCTGGCCATTGGATCCAGATAGCTCTGGAGCAGAATGTGAGGCTTGTGACTTAACACAACATCCCTCACCCAAATCCAATTCATGTACTTGTCATGGCATCATCTCCCTAATGTCATGGACTTTTTCCAGAATGAAGAACAAACATTATTATTATATTATTATATGCAGAAATTTGAAATGAAAGAGATGAAGATTAACTCAATTCAATTTTACTGGGAAATCAGGGGCTTAACATAGATTGGGAGAAAATTCCCATTTGGACTTAGACAATTAATGAGGAAAATACAAATATGTAAACTTATTAATGTGATTTTCAACTTAGGGAAGTGATGCATATAATCCACGAATCAAGTATTTCATTTTTTGAGGAGGCAGGGTAGAGGTAGAGAAAGAGGGGAGGAAATGCCAGGCAGAAAAAGAAATCTCCAGGTTTTATTCCTGATTTTTAATTGGCATTAGGTATTCAGTAGGGCTGCTCACTAACTGAAAAAGCTGAAAATTGTTCATCTGACAAAGACTCATTATATGGTATAAGGTCTTTATTTTCCATTTAAGAGCTTGTCAAATTTGAGAAAGCTTAGAGATATAAGATATAGGCCATTAAAATAGAAGGAACTAATGGTTGGTATAGCTTAGAATTCAAACTAAAACAATTTTCTGATTTAGGTGTGTCTTTCTTTCAAATTTTAATAGTTATAAAAATCCAGTTATTATCTCTTCTTGCCTTGAAAATATTTGTCATGAATGTAAGCTTTCCAATGAGTTCAAAATGATTTCTTTGGTCACTTATTCTCCTAAGTTAGTCTTTTTAAAGAAATAATTGAAATTTATATCAATGATTTAAGCATATATTTTAAAAAGAAAACAATAGCATCTAAACTCAATTTCAAAAAAGATTTAAATGATGCCTAACATGTTCAAGGTACACATACATGCATAAATTTAGATGTCTAATAATTAAACATCCTCTCAATAGAAAGGGTAACATAGTCACAAAATAACATTAAAGTAATTAATTAAATTAAATATCTACTTAATATAAAGGGCTACAGAGTCACAAAATAATATTAAAATATTAATAAAATATTAAAATGCACAATTTTTCAGTTAGTATATTCTGAAATGTAATTCCAAAAATAATCAGATTTTGAAAATTCAATTGATCATCTATTTAACTTTATTTAGTTTTCTGTCTTCTCTGAAACTGTTTAAAGTCCAAATTATGACAGTCAAACTATGACAGACTCTGTCAGAAGAATAAAAGAATCATCCATTTGCCATTACAAGTTTGTCTTTTTTGGGAAAAAAATTCTGGGAATAGGTATTAGACATTTTAAAGGACAGATAAAGAAGTAGGTAATATAGAAAACATACATATATAATATCTAAGAGGAAAAACTAAATGGAACATAGAAAAGAAAATGTTCTACATTTAATAAATCTAACTGTTTATAAAATTAGAAGATAGATTTATGTTTTTACCATTGTAGCAAATGTCCAGGGTGGTAATCTGTCTTTGCTTTAGCTATTAAATCCTCAGAAAATAGATACCCCAATTGCAGAGAAGTTAAGTGATTTGACCAAACACCCACCTAGAAAGCATTAGAATTGGTATCTGAATCAGATCTTTCTGATTCCCAATTTAAACTCTATTTATTATGCCATTCTGAAATTTTCTCCCAATCTAACTATGTTAAGCCACTGATTTCCCATTAAAATTCAATTGTGTTGATCTTCATCTCTTTCATTGCAAATCTCTGAATAATATAATAATATAATAATAATGTTTGTTCTTCATCCTGGAAAAAGTCCATGACAGGGAAAGTAATGTCAGATAATATATGGAATTTTGACTAGAAGAAGTCAATGGATCTGGGGTCAATTTTCTGTGTGTCTTTAGGTTGTTCACTTTAGCATTTAAAAAGAGCTCATCTCATAACAATCCTATGAAATTATCAAGGAGGAGGAAATTTTTACTATCTTGACAGATTTATTTTTACTGTCTTAGATTAACACGTTGTGTACTTTTGTTTTTCTGATACATACAAAAAACACACACACAAGGGGCAGCTAGGTGGCACAGTGGATAGAGCACCAGCCCCGGAGTCAGGAGTACTTGAGTTCAAATGCAGACTCAGACACTTAATAATTACCTAGCTGTATGGCCTTAGGCAAGCCACTTAAACCCTATTTGCCTTGCAAAATCCTAAATACACACACACTACACACACACACACACACACACACATAC
Organism: Macrotis lagotis; assembly: GCF_037893015.1. Taxonomy (NCBI): domain Eukaryota; kingdom Metazoa; phylum Chordata; class Mammalia; order Peramelemorphia; family Peramelidae; genus Macrotis; species Macrotis lagotis. The sequence goes on from NC_133666.1 coordinate 99,690,885, forward strand.
ACAAACAAGTTCAATAAATTCCAATGGCTCCCAATTAGCTCAAGGATCAAATATGCTATTTGACTGTTATAATCCTTAACAGTTTGGATCCTTTTGAACTTTTCAGTTTACTTATACATCATTCTCTTCCACATATTCTATGATTTAATTACACTTAGTCCTCTTGCTATTTCTCTCATAAGAAACTCCATCAACCTACTGCATGTTTCTTCATGTCTATTCCTCATACCTGGAATACTCTGTCTTAATATCTTTCTCTTAGCTTCCCTAGCTTCCTTCAAGACTCAGTTAAAGCACCCCTCTGAAAGAGATCTTCCGCAGTCCCCTCAATCTTCAGTACCTTGCTTCTGTGTCATCTCCACTTTATATTGAAATGAGATAGGGAACTCACTATTGATACTAAACTCTTCTTTGTATCTCCAGGAATTAGCATAGTGTCTGATATTTAATAAGTAAATGCTTAATAAATTCTTCTTAACTGATGGAATTTCAGTGATTAGAACTCATTTTGATTTTTGTTTCCCCCCCAATCCTTTCAATTATGAAATCAACTCTATTCTACTAATGATGCTAAGCGAATGTACAGATATTTTGAACTATGCTATCCTTTTCTCTTTTTTTTGTACTTAATATATGCTCATTTGAACTTAATTCACATTTATTTTTTTCTGTTCAGTTCAAAGCTCTTTTGGGCCAGGTTTTTTTTTTTTTGTTTTGTTACTATTAGATAAATAGTTTTGAGGGAATTGCTTCAGGACAGACACTTTTTAAAAAGTTTTAAACTGCCATATCCAGCAATGGATAACAATGATTATAAATGATAGATTGACAATGAAGAAGAGAATTCTCTGCAAGCAGCAGTCACCAATATCAAGATTAACAATAACAACAAAATTTTGTTGCTCTATTATCATAACTATTGCTAAATGTCTTCTAAGAAATACAGTGAAAGTGCCTCCTTGAAAGTACACTATTCTAACAATAATTCAGAAGACAGAACCTGGGAGATGTTGCAAACAATCAAACAAAACAATTAACTAACAAGTTTTTCTCAAGTATCTACTTGTGCCAGACCCAGAGGAACTACAGGTAAATATGAATCAGTTTCCTGTTATCAAGTAGTATATATTCTCCTTCGGTAGACAATATATATCTTTTTTTTTTTTTTTTAGGTTTTTTTGGTAAGGCAAAAGGGGTTAAGTGGCTTGCCTAAGGCCACACAGCTAGGTAATTATTAAGTGTCTGAGACCGGATTTGAATCCAGGTACTCCTGACTCCAGGGCTGGTGCTTTATCCACTACACCACCTAGCTGCCCTGACAATATATATCTTAAAAAAATGCATTTATATGTGTGTGTGTGTGTGTGTGTGTGTGTGCATGTGGTGTATGTACATACATAGATGAAGTAGGCAAATCATGAAAATCCTCACATAATGCTTAAATGGTGATTGAGTTGGGGGATTCTAAGAGGTAAGGGGGGAGTGCATTCCCAGGCTTGGGGGACTACTTATGCACAGATATAATGAGAGGAGGGTATGAATGGTATATGAGGAATAAGCAATAAGGGCAGTTTTTTATAGATCACAAATACACAGAAAAAAATACATACATATATATATATATATATATACAGATAGATATTATATGTGAGTATACACATATATATCATATACATACTCTCTCTATCTGCCTCAGTTTCCTCATTTCCTCATCTACAACATGGGAGATGGAGAAGTTCCAGGAATATGAAGGAGAGTTCCAGAAGTACTAAGATGGGAAATGAAGATATGGTTTAAAGAATGAAATTCAGGGAATATAATGCAGTAGAATGAATGCTAATTTGGAAAGGGCCTATGTTCAAATCTTGATCTGATGCTTATGACTTTATTCTGGGAACTCCTTGAGGCAGGAATTATACTTTACTTCATGTGTGGCCATTGGTTATATAACATGATTCAAATTTCCTCATCACTATAATGAGGATACAATTTTTATAACAATGGCCAGTATTTATATGATGCTTTAAATTATTGCAAATCATTTTGTATATATTATCTTGATTTTTTTTTCACAACAACTTCAGGAAGTAGGATTTATTATTATCTCCACCTTTTTAATTGAATGATTTGTTTTATGGATAACATACTTTTTATAAAATTTTATAAAATAATCTTTGACAGTATTTTGACTTACAAGATCAACATCTTGTAATATGAAATGGTAAAGATGTGGTGAACATTATATGTCAATGCATGCTTGATTCCATCAATGCTACTAATTAAAAATGCTCTTGGTTTGTGGATATATGACATTCATAAAAAAATTTTTTTGGGGAGAGTGGGCTTGTAGGTCATTGTTAATGTTGTTTTGTTACCTTTTTGATCTTAATAAGGTCCAAGATGTTTTTTTTCCCATCCCTTTGGAATCCTCAACTTCTTGAGACATCTTGTATTTTGCATATCTGGATTATAGCATAAATCTTTCCTATATACACTCCAATTAGATTACTTTTTTCCATGTCTGTTCTCATTATGTACCACTTTTAATGTCCAATTGGCATCTCTTTCTGTGAAAACAATTTTCCAATTATGATGATTCCAATATCCTTAATGATGAAAACTTTTTGCTGCTCTTTTCCATTTTTATTTTGATTATTGTCTTTCCATTGGGAAGACTTTGTTTACACTATATTGATTTTATCTGGTTTATAAGACAATACTACTAATAATTATCCATTTTACAAAACAAGTTCATATTTTAACTCATTATTGCTTTTGAAAGTCATCTCCATTTGGCAAGTAAGTAAAATATCTGCTAAAGTAATTTCTGTGTTCTTTTGGTCTTTTTTTGCATTGGAAATAGGTTGGTATTAGTTAAGTTTCTGTTTAAACTTATTGGTAGTTACGGAATCTCTTTATTCATTTTTTGTTTTTTACTTGCCAATAATAACTATGAATGTTTTTTTAATATTTAAACATTCAAAGAATGCTTAATATATTGTCTCATTTAATCCCCACAGAAATCTGTGGGATTAAATATTGTAGATATTAAATATCTCTATTTTACTGATGAGGACTGAGATGATTACGGGGAGACTTAGGATGGTTGACTTCTCTGGTAAGTTAGTCAGAGACAGGATTTGAATAAAGGTCTTCCTAGTTTTTAAGTATATCAATTTATCCTTTATTCCAATTTGCTTCTAGTCTACCTGTCATTATCACCTGTTTTCTGTGAACAGATTTTAAAAATGAAAATGAAAGTTCTTAAAAAAATAATAAAACTATTATAGAAGCTTTTATTATCAGCTTTAAAATAATTTTTTCAAGTATATTAGTGCATTTTTCTCGATCCAGCAATTACAGAAGTTAAACTTTTTTTTAACTTTGTCTGCCAAGAATCTTTTACATGCTTTTTCCTTCCTTAAAAAACATTCACATATTCAAACTAGTGAGAAGTGACATTTATTCTCACTGATTTAAGATGCACAAGTTAATAAAAATACAGTCTGCCCTTTGATAATAATCCAGTGTCGAACTTTACAGAAGGTTGAGTTTGCATAATTAAACACAATTTTGAGTTATTTTTAAATCTCTTTCTGACAGGGATGCAAAAAAATGTTGTTTTTTCTAAGAGGCTGTAAAAGGTTCAGCTTGAAATATAAAATGGTGACCTGCTTTAAGGCCAATACTAAAAAGATAATATTCAGTCACAAAAGTGAGTAAATGATTATTTTTAAATCAAGTCTGAGTTTTGAAGTGAAAACCACAAAGACAAAGTTAGTGTTCCCTCTCCTTACCATCCAATTATCATAGTCTTCCTTAACTTATTATGGATTAATTTTAAAAATAACTTTGCTTTTCTGTCCCAAACTAATTTACTTGTTATATTAATACAATCAGTTTTAACT